>NC_061117.1:186908232-186938718 GCF_002878395.1 Capsicum annuum | reverse complement strand
TCATTGTTAAAGCGGGCACTTTACCGCTTTAGCAATGGTGGATCCCTTTTGCGGAGCCAGACATGGTGGACAGGTCGCTTTAGCGGTCACCAATCATTTTAGTAGCGATCGCTTTAGCGATCATTTAGCCTCTTAAGCGGACAATGCTGAAAAAATATATATAGTTTAATACTCACAATTTTCCTCCATTTTTGAACCTCCAAGTTTCGGGAGAGACGATTTTCTAGGACTTTCTCATCATTTTTCATGTGGGTAACCTCTGAACTCATCTTTCTATTATTACTTATTGATTATCTCTTCTAAAACACCTTTTAACCTCGATTTTGATATGAATTTTTGAAGTTTTATCAGTAAAGCTTAAAAATAATTTTTCTACGATTCAGATCTCATTTTCGTGTGGGTTTATAACTGTAGACTCCTATAATCTTGGGGACTGGTTTCTAAAATAAAAGTCTGATTTTACCCCTATTATTTTTAAATTAATTTTTAGAACTCGTTTTGAATCTAACTTAAATATGGACAATATGGGTATCATTAACTTTCTTTTGATGTTATATTTGTATGTTTTAGTTGATTCCAAATGGTTCGCAAGGGAAGGTTCCGCGTTGAAGGACTTCAGGCTTGAATTTCGATGCTTCAAGGTAGGCTATGGCTTAACTTTCTTTAAACTGAATTGGGTAGTTAATAAATAAGTAAAGTGTACTATGAGTTCGAAAAAATAACTATGAAAAATATATTTTGAAATTATATTTACTATTTTGTACCCGTATGGGGGCTTATACTGTTGTTGTTGTTGACTTGTGATATCATATATTGCGTGTTGCCCGTTTGGAGGATTTATTTGACATCATTGACTTATTTGTGCATTTAAATGCGTGTATTCTTAATTTGATGCCCGTGAGGGGGCTTGAATAGATATTATTGACCTTATTGAGCATTGTTTGCCTTTATCATGATAGAAATGCCTGAGTTATGGGTTGATAAGATATTAATGATGTTTTACATACATATTTATTTCAATAGTGTCAAACTAGAACTGATATCATGAAATGTTGTCATATTGAGTTAATTTCTAGGTTCACTTATGCACGTATTGAATGAATTTGTTATCTTCATACTGATTTGATTGTGAGCATTATATCCTCATTTCATACATATATATTCATGAGATATTAGTACCATTAAGGAACACTACTTTAAAAGAAAATGGATTTTTTTTGTAAAAACTTTGATCTGTGAACACAAGACAAAGAGGTGGGTGGAGATTTTGAGCTAGTATACGGGTTGCAAACTTCTCCATAGTCCTATTTTAGGACCAATGAGGCTCGATGGATGTATACAGAAAGTCATGAGATGACTTTCATACTATTCACTTCATCATCCATTGCATTGCATTTGCATATGCACCTTCTGTGTTTCTTTTATGTTTTTTTTTGTGTGTACTCAGTTTTCATGTACCTTCGTGAATACCTGCTTCTATTTGTTTTTGTCTATGTAGTAGAACTATTAATGAAGACAATATGAGCTACCATTTGGGAATTTTTTTGTTTGCAAGTGACGTGCTCATAGTAATTCTTTACTTGTATTATTTTTTGCTTTGCTCGGTCGACCTATAATACCTACTGAGTACAAGTGCATCATACTCACTCTTATTGTGCCCTTTTGGCGCAGATCTAGTATGAGTACGAGGCGTGATAGCTGCGCTAGTGCCTGTCAGAGTTGGTGACTGGGGAATTGGCATGTTCTAGGTTTTTAGAGTGTACTCCAGACCTCGTCTTATCTAGATGTCTTTACTTATTTCAGAGACATATATTTTATTTTCGTACTTTCTGAGTTGTATTTAGATGCTCTACACTTATGATACCAGATGTTGGGGATTTGATGGTATTTCGTTCAGACTTCTGTTTTATATATATGAGTTGACTTGATTTCATTCTAAAATTCTTGTTTGTCTTGTTTTTAATTGCATTTCTTGATTTTTTTTCTTTCGATTGAGGTGTCGGCTTACACACCTAAGTTGAATCTCGATGAGTGTCATCCTCAACTTTTGGATAGTGACAAAAAGTCTTTGAAATTTGTGTCTCGTGATTTTTTCCTTTAAAAAAGAATTAAGGAACCTAACCAATTCAAATAAAAGTGGTTAACGAGGTGTTGGAAATGACTTTTTTTAATGATTTATAAGTTAAAAGTCAAAAACTAAAAGTTGATAACTATCAACTTTTGGCCTCTATTTTTCAATACTTTTTAAGTCTGAAATAAAATATTTTTTTATCTTTATCAAACACTTTTAAAAATTAAAAAATACTTAAAATTAAAAATACCTAAAAATAAATCAATTCAAAGTCCTATAAATTGAAATTTGAAAAAAGAGCCACTTGACTTGAGCTTAAACAACCTCTCATGATCATTAGCTAACTCACAAGCCAGGCCTTCATATATTGGACAGCATGGCATGGCATGGCAATGTAGGACCATTCATTAAATAATTAACTAATTAATTATATGGTTGTAGATTTATAATCTACTCTAATAAATGATTGATTAGATTTAGATCCCAATTTTTTTAATATTTGTACTGCGTCATACGGCATGAGGTTCAAGGGATGGAGGCAATCTTTTTTTTTTTTTTCCTTTACTTTAAAACTAAAACCCCCACCCATTTTGTATTTTTGTCAATAAATGTTCTTTAGAGTCAAGTCTCTTTTGCTGTAATGAAATTTGTTGCAACTTCTTTCACACCCTTTATTCTTTTTTAAAAAAAAAAATAAAACTCCTCCTTAAAGTCAAACCATTATTGGAATGGCCTTTTAAGTTATCTTTGCCACTCAATTTAACAAGGTAAAGATTCTTTATGAATAGTTATAACATTTCAGTTAATACCGAGTTTGTTAACATATTTACATTCTGAGGCACAATCACTAGAGATCGACAAGAATTTGGATACTTGTTGGGTCCGAAATCGAAAGGGCGTCATGCGGAAGCTATTAGTTGCAAACCATTATGGTGACAATTCAGAAGACACAAAAACAATACTAAAAAGCTTAATATTATTATATTCTTTGATCAATTGGCCTATATATAAAATCTAATATTTAAAACATAAAAACTAATGAGATAGGAAATCTCCCCCTAAACAGACTCTTTAAAGACTACATTGTGGATGTTATTATGTTATTGTATGAGAAGAGGAGTCCCTTTCCTCCAAGAAAGAGGTTTGCCAAATATGAAAAAGTTTTATATTTTCCTGTCAGGAAAAGTAAAAGTATTTATGGTTACTTTTATTTTCCTTACAAGAAAAAGTAAAGCTTAAATTTGGTAAAAAAATCGAGGCAAAAATCCTAACAACATCATCATAGAACGAACCCACGGCCAGGAGGTCATTATTCAAACTAAAGTTTCACTAATTTACATTACAATAGATTATCCATTTATCGTTACTTATACGTTGTCTCATTGAATATTCTTTATTTCCCTGCTAACCATGTAGAAATATTAGATTTTATATCCAGGTAAGAATATAAATTGAAAGATTAAACACATAAGATATAAAATAAGTTGATATCGACAATGGGTGTAGCACATACAATGCGCATGACATTTCGTGGTGTATTCAAGAAAAAAGGGTTAAAATTAAATATTGATACGCTGAAATTGTCGATACCGTTTATAAAATGCGTACACCAAACGTGCATAACATTTCATAGAATATTTTACAATATATAATGATTCTATATTGTCTCTCGTAGAAGGAAAATAAAAACAAAAAGAATAAACATTTGAAAAGAAAAGGAAGTCGTTCGAGACATATTTTAAATAAGTAAATAGTTGAGAAGTCAGCATCAGATGGAAACTTGTGGAAAATTGAAAGTATATATATGATTGGGAAAAACACTTTTTGCAACATTGAAAGATTTTTATACGCTTGATTTAGAAGCTAACCTTTTTGTTACTGTTATTTTAATGGTTTAAAACTTCTCAACGTATGAATTATTCTTTCTTTAGCATGACGAAAAGACATTTTTTGTTTATTAGTTCCAGAAGATGAGGAGATTGATGATCTTATTGCCCTTTGAAATAGCATACTAATTTCATTAAAAGCAATCATCATAGCATTACCAACACTTTTAAGTCCCCTATAAAACTTAGTCATAGTATTTACACTAAATCAATAAATTAGTAATATGATGTGTTATTTTATTTTTCTTTGGAAACTTTTCAAGAAAACTCGCAGTCGCTACACCCTTTGCCACAACCTCTGCTCTTCGGGTGAGCACCGTGTGCGCATGGGGTAAACCCCCCGATGCAATAGCCTGCAAACCACATGAGGATATAAACCGCACTAGACAAGCCCTGTGCGACAGGCTCAAACCCATAAGGCATTGAGGGGGGAATCGATCCCTGATCACCCGGGTGGGTAACCGCCCTCCAAACCAACTAGGCTGTTCCGAAGGACAAATATAATGTGTTATTTGCTCATACATATATCTATCATTTAACAATGATTGATTAATGCATAGCTTCATTTCATTAAATATTGTAAAGCATTGTTAGTTAAATTGGTTTAATGTAAACATCTGATGTGGATATTTGTCGCACCTCTTACTCAATTATCTTTCTTGTATTTACTTCACTTAATAGAGTATTCTTTTGTCCCAATATACTAGTCACTTTTTACTTTGAGTCAAACTGCATTAATTTTCAATATATTTTTTCATCATAGTGATATAAGAAGAATAAACTAATAAAAAATACTTTATACTATTAAATAATATGAATAGGAGTGAGTACTTGGCTAAGAAAGATTATAAACCCTCCCCTAAAATGTTGCAAATGAAGAATATTAGAATTCATGCCAAGTGAACTTTATGTATTAGGAGCTGTTTGTGTGATGGACAGCTTCTAGCTTGGATTTCATGTTACAACTTTAATATATTGGATATGTAATTTTGAGCAGTAGCACACGACAAGTTATGATAGATTTGTCTGAAAGCTAAAGTCACACGTGAGTCCTGAATTTTAACATAAATAGTCCATCTGAACTTTCAAAGAATTCGGAATCAAAGTGGTATCCTTCTTCCAAAAGACTCAAATTAATATACGGAGAAAATTTAAATATATCATTAAATCATTAAAAATGACTCATCTATTATGCATAAAATTTATGCATTATATCTGCTTGACAATCGTTTTGGACAGCGTTGACTAATATAATGCATTTCGTATCCTATTTTTCTCTATATCTGAAATAATTTTACTATTAATTTGTATTTAAAAGTGTATCGTGTCAAAATTTAATGCTCAATATAACTTTTTCATTTGATTTTTTTACCAAATATTCATGCAACTGTTGTTTAAATTGGTATTAAAAAATAGCCACGTAATTGAGGACAAACAACCTCGCATGATCATTAGCTAACTCACAAGCCACGCCTCCATATTGTAGTACCATTGATTATATAATTAATTAATTATTTAACGGGAGTAGATTTATAATGTATTGTAATATATGATTGTTAGATTTAGATGCTAATTTTCAAAACTGGTACTGCGTCATATGGCATGAGGCCCAAGGAAAGATGCAATCTTTTGTTGTTTTTGCCTTCAGTTTTTTATTATTTTTGGTTACACAAGACATTTTGCCTTTACTTTAAAACTAAACCCACCTTATTTTGTCACCAGAATGTTCTTCAAAGAGTCAACACTAAAATCTACTCTTGTTGCAACTTCTTTCACATCCTTTCTCCCAATTTGTTCTTTTAACCTCTCCAAAATTTAGGCCAAATCATTATTGTGTCTAAGGGTGGTAATTTCAGCTTATATTTGTAAAAAAAGTTCATTTAATTCATATTTAGTGAATTGGATCACTCATATTTCAAATAAATAAAGATGAACTTCTACTTATTTTAAAAGCTCATACAAATATGGACAAAATGGGTAAAATATGGGTACCATTTAAACACAGAGATCACCCACCTATGCTTAAAGTTTTAGTTTTTTTTCTTTTCTAGTTTCTTTTCTTCTACTTTTTTTCTTTAATTTACCTTTTTTCATTTTTTTTATTTTTGTACTCACTCCTTATAATTTTTTTTCTTTCTTATTTTTTCATCTATTTTTTTATTTTTTTATTTTTATTTCTTTTTTCTTTGTATTCTTTTTTTTTTTCGCTTTTCCCTTATTCATTCTTATTTCATCATTCGTATTCGCTTGAGACCTACATAGGTTAATAAATATAAACTTCTAATTATCCCATTTAGTCTATATAATTCTTAACATCTCTTATCAATTAAATATAATCCATAGGTCAAGGGTATGACCCTGGTATGGAGAAAACTCTGTTGGGAGCGCTGCCACCTTAATGGGCTCTGCAACGCCCGATTCGGATTAGTCGGGGATCCAATGCAGGCACCAGACACCGGATGAAAAAAAAAGTATATGAATTAATTGTATTTTCTTGAGACTAAAATATATATGGTTGAGGAACCACATAGCCCTCGAATTATAAATGTTGGGCGAATATAAATCAATATGCGCTTATGATATTTCGTTATCATAAAAGAAAAAAAAGAAGGAAATCAAAAATAGAAAAAAAAAAAGTAGAAAGAGAGGTAGAAGTTAGAGATAGAAGAGAAAAAAAAATGTAAAGAAAGAATTGAAGAAAAAAAATAAAAAAGTCAAAAAGAAAAAATAATGAAAAAGGAGAAAAGGAAAAGAAAAAAGATGATGGTCAAAACAAATATATTGAGTGATTACGATATTTTAGTCATCATCCATAATTTGTATTTGACTTAACCATGTTCTTCAAAAATTAAAAAAAACAAAAAACATAAAATACAATCAAAAAGAAAAAAATATAAAATATAAAATACAACCAAAAAGGAAAAAAATGAGAAAGAAGTAAAAACAAAAAAAAATAAAAAAAAAATGGAGACTAAAAGAGAAAAAAAAAAAAACAAATGGCAGAGGGTAGAGAGAGAAAGAAATGACAAAAAAAAGAAAAAAAAATTAAAGGCTACATATAGAAGAGAGACAAAAAAAAACTAAAAAGAAAAAACTAAAAAAAATGGAAAAAAAGTCAAGTTGATATGATATAGAAGTTTTAAGTTTTTTATTTAGGAGTTAAAGTGGGTTAAAACCATTTTTACCCAATCCATATTTACTCATATTTATATGGGCGGATTGCAATCCAAACCATTTTTACTCGATCCATATTTAACCCGTTCAAATCCAATCCAATCCGTCCGTTTACCACTCCAAATTGTGTCCTTTAATTACACTGTGCAACTCAGACTGATAAAATTTCTTTATCATAATTAGCATAAACAATATATATCATACAATGCCAAGTTCGTTACCGTATGTACTCCTGGAAGCACAACCAGTGAAATTCAAATTATGATGTGATGAGTTTAATTACAATGGTCTATATCATGATTCATGACTACTTGCTGAACATTCTTTATTTCCCTGCTTAGTTCTTACTATGTAGAAATTTTACATTTCATGTCCAGATTAGTTAAATAATACTATAATATAGTACGCTGGCATTGATCTGTGTGTCTTTTATTTTATGCAGACCGTATGTACATGGCATTTCGTGGAGTATTAATTCAAGTAATATAATATGCGTACATCGTATGTGGAGACTCCCATATGTACAAGCCATTTCATGGAATATTTTTTGATATGCCTCTCATAGAAGGAAAAAAGTAAACTAAAAGAATGAGCAGTTGAAAAGAAAAAGGAAGTTGTTCAAAACTACACATTTTAAATATGTTATAGTGATCGTTAAGAAGTCGATATCTAATAGGAAACTTGTGGAAATTGAAGGTATGATTGGTGCACCTTAGCAATACACACTCTGCCACATTGACATATTTCTATACGCTTGATTTAGAAGCTACGAACCACTTTACTAAAAGGCCAACTTTTAGTCATAGTGTTTTGGAATGGCATAAAACTTCTCAACGTATCCAAGTATGATTCTTCCTTTAGCATCAAGAAAAAGCAATTTCTCATGTTATTAGTTCTAGAAGCTAAAGGGATATGAATCAATGATCTTGCATCTTGAAATAGCTTAATCTCGTTCATTTCTCTTTATATCAAATCAATAAATATACATCACGTCCATGTTTGTGCATACAATTCTGTTATTTAACCATGATTAGTAATTCATATATTTACTTTATTAAATTATTTAATTGTAATAAATTAAATTGAATTGATTTCATAGAAACATTCGATATAAAATTGTAGATGAGTATTTATCATATTCTGCCTCCTCAGTTGCATTTCTTATCTTCGTTTCACCTAGTCGACAATTTAACCTTTTTTTATCTGTCCATTTTGAAAGATTACATATCCTCAAGATAAAAAAGGATATCTTTGATTGTAATCCTTGAATCGTGTTTAGTTAATCTTCCACTTGTTTTTTCCCTAAGGTCATTAAAGACTTCCCAACTCTATAATTTGCCAATTTTTTTCAATTGACGTTATGCTTGTCCAGTTCTTGGAGTTAATTTTATTGCAAATTTGGTGGATAAGCATGTAACAAATTCAATGCCAACCAAAAAGTGGAATATTCTCAAGAATTCAGTAGAAAGTTTGTTTGGTTCTTGAACGAAACTCTCATGAAAAGATACTCATTTATCGGTTAATCTTCAAAAGTGGTTATCCAATAACCCAATCTACCCCCTATCCAACTTATTTCAAATCATTGTAAATTGAAAGACTAAACACATCAAATTGATATGTACTGGTTTAAATTGCAATGTTTCGCCACGTGGAGACAAGCCAATTGAGCCAAGTAACGGCAGTCCACCAGCCTACTCAATCTGTCGTACGGCCATAACCATTAGGCCACGTTGTAAATCATATACATATTCAAACTCTATGTAGTGAGGGAAAAGAGAAAGGCCACCTAAGCTCTACCCAACTATTTTGGAATTTCTGAAAATTCACCTTATTATATATATATATACACCCCTCTACTGCAGCTATTCAAAAACAAGCCAAAAACAGAACACTTTTTTTTAAAATTCTCACCAATCTTCTTCTAAAAAATGGAATGGAGAAGAGGCCATACCATAGGCCAAGGCTCCTCTGCCTCCGTCTCCGTTGCTAAGTCACGTTTCTCCGATGAGGTTTTTGCTGTCAAGTCAGTTGAGCTATCCAAGTCAGAGTTGCTACAAAAGGAGCAGAAAATTCTGTCCCAATTGAGCTCACCTTATGTAGTTAGCTACAAGGGGTGCGATGTTACTAAAGAGAAGGACAAACTCATGTTTAATCTTATGATGGAGTACATGTCCGAGGGTACACTCGTCCATGAAAATCGGAAACATGGTGGTCGGATCAACGAGCCTTTGATAGGGTATTATGCCAAGCAAATTGCACAAGGACTAGAGTACCTACATTCAAGGGGCATAGCACACTGTGACATTAAGGGGCAGAACATTTTGTTAGGTAAAACCGGTGCCAAAATTGCCGATTTTGGTTGTGCCAGGTGGATTGATCAAGCAGACAGGGTCGTTGGTGCCACGGAGCCAATTGGTGGGACCCCGATGTTCATGGCACCGGAGGTGGCGCGTGGGGGAGAACAGGGGCGTCCGGGTGATATTTGGTCATTGGGATGTACGCTTATTGAAATGGCCACTGGTAGATCGGCATGGACTAATGCCACAAACGCAGCTTCATTGCTCTACCAAATTGCATTTTCTGGGGAATCCCCAGAAATTCCAAAATTCTTGTCTTTAGAAGCAAGGGATTTCTTAAGCAAATGCTTGAGAAGAGATCCAAAAGAAAGATGGACAGCTAAACAACTCCTCAAACATCCGTTTCTTGAAGAATCCAATTCGAATTCTATGTCAACTCAAGATTTTGTGACAAGTTCGCCGACAAGCATTCTTGATCAAGACATATGGAATTCAGTAGAGGAATCAGAAACAATGGATTATTCAATTGAAACAGCAAGCTCAGTAGACTCTCCTCTGCAAAGATTACGAGAATTGGGTTCAAATTCAGGAGAATTGAAGTTCAGATGGAATGATGATGAGAGATGGATCACAGTTAGAAGAAACAGTGAATACATCGATCGATGACGTCTTGCTGTAAATTTTGTAGTATATAACAGTGTACAGATATATTAACCAATAATCTTACATGAAATTCAAAAGATTTTTTTTGTTCTCTCTTTTGAGCTATGGAAATTTTAATTTGTATCCTTAAGCTTTTTACTTTTTAGTAATATTTGTCAATTTGCGTTAATTTGAAAGAGGACAACGTGTTAACACTAAACACCACATGACACAAAATTAGCAAAATGAATAGTTCAGCAATATTGGGCTTCATATTAGAATGCTTTGGGAGGAAGCTTTGCGTAATTGATAAAGTTGTTGTCATATGACCTCTGGGTTATATACAATGGAAATACAAATACAAGGTTTGTTATATACAACAAATTCTTATGGTCCAACCCTATTCAGACTCCACACATGATGAGTGTTTTAGTAAATTGAGCTGCCATTTATATTATCTTTAATTTGGCCTAGAATATCAATGAAATAATGCTGATCAGTCAGAATATAAGGATAATGATCACTTGAAGATAGTGACTACTGTAGATAAAAAGATAGAAATAAACTTTAAAATTTAGTCGTTTAGTGAATGCAAACATGGAAAAGAAAAGGAGAGAGAAAACCTAAGATAAAAAGTATACAGAATGATGCAACAAAATAGTATGTGGACATGATTTCAAATGACCATTTCTTGGTCCTTTTTAATACGAAAGAATTACACTCCACCACTTACCACTTTTTAAGTTTTGAAAGAATTGTTCTCCTATTGCTCTAAGTAATCCCCAAAAAAGAGGGAAAATTTTGCACACTATCGTAAACCTAATTTAATTAACCTCTTATCTTTTCTTGGAGAAGCCTAATCTAAGTTCATTTTAATCATTCTACATCGCCCAGCTTTCTAAAGTGACATCCAAAGGAACAGTAAATTCTCAACGAAAATCCGAGCTCCTTTGGAATAGGTGTTTAAATGGTCGGATTGAAATAAATTTAGACGAATCAAATATGTTAAATTATTTGAGTTAAGATGTATCAGATCAAAATCATGAGCCAAATAACCGGTCGTAGTTCATTCACTCTTAACTCTTTTGTTATTTCGATTTTTTACATGACATATTTAAAATTACATGATTATAAGATATTTTGATACATTTTACATATTTTTAATTAACAACAAAAAATTTGAAATACTTCTTTATTTTTTAAATTTTATATCTTAAAATCACAAATAAATTGAAGCCGAGAGCGTGTTACGCAATTGAGAAATATGACCTGTTACCATGCGGTGTTCACATTTTATAAAGTATCCCAAATGGAGAAAGAGAGTGATGTTACATACTCCATATTGGCACTTGATGCCAAGTGTAGTAGAGTTATTGGGCAAACTGCTGAATGCTGCTGTGAACTTTATGTATTCCGATTAGTTTGGAGAAGCAAGAAGCTGTCACTATGGTGGGACAGCTGCCAATTAGCAAGCTCAGCTCTACAATAATTACATGGAATCTGTATTCTTAGCAGTACACGCCACAAAAATTAAAGTTAGATTTGTGTGAAAGCTGAAGTCACACGTGAGGTTTAACAAACTTGTCCATCTGTCCTCTCTTAATTTCAAACCATAACCACAGCTATTTAGCTATTTTCTCCGTTTTAATTTATGTGTCAATTTTAAAATATAAAATCAAAATAAGTCATTTTTATTTATAGTTTTCTCTCATATCTTTTAAATATCTTGAATTGTAAGTCTTTTATATATAAATTTAATTTATTTAAAAATGCTTATACCATATTTATACTAAATTAAACTATGTAACTCTCGAAATTCGAATTATGTCATGTATATTGGTAAAAGGAAGTACTTTACTTGTACCAATTTATGTGAAGGTGAGTTTTAAGAATAAGATAAAGATTTTCTTAATTAGTTTATTGTGATATTTGTATAGCTATAAGATATTCCAATAAAAGGTAAAATGAGAAGTGATACAGTTTTTTTTAGTTTGTCCCTCAAATTTTTAGAATTACAAGATGCTTAACTTTAAAATTTCCTTTGTTATTCTTGATGAAATAATCTATAGGCACATAATGTACAATGTTTGTTTTAGATTATAAATTTTAAAATCTTTTTTTTTTCTCAAATATTGTGTTAAGTCAAATAATATTACATACATTTGAACGGAGAGATTTGGTACTCGAGTATATTAGAAAATCACTTTTTTGTTGAAGAAAATTTTATTTTACAAAAAAAAGAAGAAGGGGAATATGTTGTTTAGTGGGAAGTACACCTAATTTGGTAAGAGCATACACGTGTAACATGGTTGATTAGATTAACCTGAAAATCATAATTTCGTGTGCAAACACTTGTTTGATGATTAAATTTGAACTTAATTTGAGGAATTAATTGAGTAGGTTGCTTCTTCTTTTCGTTTTGCATTATTAGGTATATAGATATAGGCCTCTCTAAGTTTTGTTGGCGTTTGAATACTAATTATTCACTATCTTCTGTTTTTCAGATGTAAAATATTTCTACAAGAAATACAAACTGTCAATAATTAATTGTTAACTGTCATTTGTAGAAAGGTTTTGGAAACAATCATTTGAAAATATCTCAGCTACGAAAACTCATGATATTTGGCATTATTTCCTTATCCTTTTGTTCCATTGGTCACATTTGCAAAATTAAAGGTGGTGGAGCTTCTTTTTCCCCCCATGTTAAAAGATAGTAAACCTTTTGACAATTCGTGAAATAATTTATTTATTTATTTTGAAGCGTGTCTCTAATCAATGTAGAGCAAATAACTCAATAACAAAAATAACATATTTATTGTAATTTCATAAGTGAAATTTGGAGAAATTGATGTGTACACAACCCTATTCTTACTTCGTTTGAAAGATCACAAATAAATCAATAAAGAATAATCAGAAGTGAAAAATAAATAAATGCTAAAATGTTCAAGGTAGAAATCATCGCTAACTCATTATTTATAGTTCTTTTGATATAGAAAAAATTAAGATAATAATGATCCTGAAAGTCTAAGACAAACAAATGGAGTTGGTTTGAAGAAGAAGTTTAGAACTTAATTAAGATAATGCTTTTTCAACGAAAAGTGAAAGGAGTTGCAACTAATTTCACCAAAACTGCAGTTTTCACTCTTAACCAATAAAATAATCTACCAATTTAGTTGTGAAGTGCAAGCTAACCAACTTCTGTTTCTATTTTAATCTTGTATCTGTCAATTATTAGTGATTATTAGTATTTGAAATTTTAACTGTTTAAGTTAAATTACTTCATTTGAGCGATATAAAAATCAAGTAGGAATAAATTTTTATCGTACATTCTTCGAACTTTTTCTTGTCAAGTCACATTTTGAAATTTAGGATCCGTTAGCCATGATAATTTTTCACTTTATTTGAAAATCAGTGTTTAGCTATAAAAATTTCAAAAAAGAATAATTGAAAAATACTCAAAAGTACTAATTTGGAAAATACATTTCATGTTTTTTTTTGGGTGGAAAAAAGGTACATTAAAATGGTAAATATTCATTGCAAAAAATATACATGGTCAGCCACAACTCGAACTCTAACTCTAATTCTAAAATTTTTAAATAAAAAATAAATTATTTTCATGATCAATCACTCAACTTATATACTTAATTATTTTCATCCGACAGTGTGCAAAAAGAAAAAAGGAAAAGAAAAATGAAAAGTAACACATGAGTCATGATTCATTCTTTTTCTAAAAAAAAAAAATATACTAATAATAATAACAAAGGATAAAACAAAGAAAAAGAAATATTAGTGAACCTCCTTGTAGGATTTGCTTTTCATTACGTGGATGAAGAAATGATGCGTGACTTCCAAGGTTTGTCATCCTTCAGAAACTTTTGTCATACTCTTGAAAGCTGCCCGTGTACTAAAATTTCATTATAAACGAAAATTAAAAATAGAATTGAATTATAAGAGTTTATTCCAATTATTTCAATAAGAAATTATTTTTAATATTTAATCTTAAAAATTCAGATTACATGGTAATAATTTATCAGTTATGCTAAGACTTTCTTCAGTCATAATCATGAAAATAGAGGCAGATTTAGGATTTGAAAGTTCCGATACTTCATATGATATTTTAGAATAGTGGAGTCAATATTCAAAGAATAAACTATAACTATATATATCAACAAATGTGGGTACTATATGAAGACAAAAACTGAAAATACAATGCTGAACAGGGATCGAACCCGTGCTGCTAGAGTAAAACCCAACCATTTTGATCATTTGCACCACCAATTCCTTTGATATTGTGGGTGTCAAGAATAATATTTATACATTAATTGATACATATATACATAAATATACAAAGTTTCAATCTAGAAGTGCGGGTACCATTGCACCCCAAACCTTCTACAGAATCCGCCCCAGCATGAAAACACAAAAGACATTTTCATCATAGCCAAGGATTAATTAGTTCCTTTTTAAAATTTTATTTTGTCGAAGATTTCCTTCTGTTACTATTGATATACTAGAATGTTAGTTGTTTAATTGTAGAATCAAATTTGATTAGATAAGTTTAAGTGAAATATTATAAGCTTTTGAAATTTATTTTACAGATTTTTGTTTTCAAGTTGACTGTTAAAAATTCTACATGCTTAGTAAAATTTAAAAAGAGATAGTTTTAATCATTTTAATTTTTTTTTACTGCTCCACCATCTTTTTAAGAAAGCAACACGTATGCTAAAAGGTTTGAAAACATAATATCATTCATAAATTATTTAATTTTTTACATAAAATTAGGCAATAAAGAACAAAGAATTTGTCTGGTTTTAAGAACAGAGAAGGGAACTAAATCTTGGGTTCTCTAAAGGCTTTTCCCACACTACTAACAGTCAAATGGAACTTCTTGTGTTGAGGATATTTAAGCTAATTAACTGTTACAAGTTTAGTTAGTTAAAGAAATATTTTATTGACGTAGCGGTAGAAAGTTATTGTCATCTTTAGAGCAAAAATATCTCTATATATTAGCTTCTCTGTATGTAGTGATAGTTACGATTAAATGAGATTAATATTTCCATTCTTTTAGTTTCTTCTTTTCTCTCTGATATTACGATTAAATGAGATTAATATTTTCATTCTTATTGTTGCTCAAGCTTCCATTAATGAAACTTCTTAACATGGTATCAAAGCTCAAGGATACTTCTTTAAATTTATGAATGTTTTTCGCTACTCGTTCCTGATTTTTATCAGCTAAGGTTTGAAGAATTCTCCAAGTGATTTTTTTCCACATTCGTTTCCTTTGTTTCTCTTTTTTTGTATGATTCATCCAAGGCTACCAATGGCAAAACCTTAGAACGGGTGAAATTCAGCACAACTCCAACACTATTGATTCTATGAAAATTGAGAGAATTCATCACACTCATCCCCTGTTCATCCATTCATCGGATACACAAGGTTCAGTTCTCATCTCAACTCAACTAATAGATTCTGAAAACTACTCCTTATAGAGTAAATCATTGAAATTGGAGTTATTTGACAAAAACAAGCTTGGATTTTCGTTAGATACTTGTAAGAAGGATATGTCTCCATCCTCTTTGTATGCTTTGTGGGATAGATGTAATGCAATCGTGTTAAGGTAGATTATGGATACCATTGTGTTAGGTTAGATTGAGTACCATTTCCAAAGAGCTAGTCCGTACAGTTATATATGGATCTGATGCTCATATAGTTTGGGAAGATGTTCGTGAACGATTCAATAAGGTAAATGGCTCTAAATCTTTTTACTTACACAAAGAAATTGTCACTTTATCTCAGGGTATTTCTTCAGTTTCACACTATTTCTTCAGACTAAAAGAGCTTTAGATAAGTTTGAGACTCTCATGGCCCCTCCCTTCTGTGCATATCCTGAATCTAAGTAGTATGTAGAGCATTTTCAATTTCAGAAGTTATCACAATTCCTTGTGGGATTAAATGAATCATTTGATCATATTAAGAGTCTGGTATTGATAATTATTCTTGTTCCAAATATGAATCAATCTTATGTATGATCATTAATGTTAGAAGTTAGAGAATTAATGGTGCCAATAGTAGTTCCTCCCCAGTTACAACTCATTCTAAAACAGCTTTCATGAGCAATAGAATGTCTTCTATTTTTTTTCCCAATAACTCTAGTTATCATTCTGGGAACAGTAGTGGTTCTTCATCAAGTGCTAGTGGAGAAAATAGTCATGTTTTTCAATCAAATGACAACAGTGGTTTTTAAGACAAAGGTCTTTTGATGATGGGAGAAATGGATATAGTTATGCTAAAGATGGGAGAGACAGTTATGTCTATGGAAAGCCTGTTGTTTACTATGAGTTTTGCAACTACAAAGGTCATACCAAAGACACTGATTACAAGCTACATAGATATTCTAAGAAGAAAGATGGAGGTTCCCACTCTTATGCTAACATTGTTGTTACTGAGTTGCCTCGTGCTAGTGAAGATCAAGTCTGTGACTCATCTGTAAGTTCTAACTAGAGCTTATGTTCCCTCATCTAATGTTTCTCCAGCAGGTTCACAAGGAGTTCCTCTATTTACTCTTGAGTAGTATAATCAGATACTTCAAATGGTGAGTAAGGAAAAAAGAGTGGATACATCTACTAATGTTGCTACTGCTAGCTCATTAGGTATTATTACTGTACTTATATCTAGTATGTCAAGTGACATGTGGATAGTTAATATTGGTGCTTCAAATCATATGGTGCATAGCCTGAATTTAATGAATTAATGCAATGATATTGGTGATAAACTGAATGTCAAGGTGAATTTATCTACTGGAAGTCAGGTTCTTATTAGTCACTTTGGATGTTCTAGAGTATTTAAAGACAAAGTTATGCAGAATGTGTTGTTTATACCAGATTTCAAATATAATCTTCTATTTGTATCCCAACTGACTAAGGAACTAAGATATGTTATGTTATTTTTCTTGATTTCTGTATCTTTTAAGATCTCTTCAATGGAAAGGTCCTGGGGATTGGTAGAGAGGATCAAGGATTGTACTTGTTAAGAGCAAAACTCAGAGATAATCTGCTAAATTCATATCTTAGAAAAAATTTACATCTTGCTCAGAGACGTGATCCTACAGAGTCAATTATTGTTAAGTTTAGTAATACTAGTCTTGATATTATTAGTTGTACTTCTATTTCAATTCATACTTGCTCTCAGACAAACTTATGTCAATAAAGACTAGGGCATGCCCCTCTTAAAGTTCTAAGTAGAATAGGCGGTCTGAACTCTAGTCCTCTGAAGGATCATCTTTATACTGTGTGTCCAATTGCTAAACAGATCGAGCTATCTTTTTCTCTAACTATTTTCACTTTTTTGTGTATATTTGATATTATGTGTGCTGATGTGTGGGGTACATAAAGAGTTCCAAATCATTACGGAAAGAGGTTCTTCCTTACACTGGTAGATGATGTCTACGTATACTTGAGTTTTTTTTTGTTTCATACTAAGTCTGATTGTTTCACAGTTCTAGGATTTTTTTGCATGATAAAGACATAATTTGGTCTCAATATTAAATGCCTTAGGACAGATAATGGCTCAGAGTTTTTTAACTCTCAACTAGTTAGTTTACTGCATGAATATAGTACTCTACACCAGAGTTCTTGTGTATGCTCAGCTAAACAGAATAATATAGTAGAGAGGAGGCATAAATACATTCTTGATATGGCTAGAGCTTTGAGGTTTCAAAATCATATCTTTCTGAAATTTTGAGTCTTTTGTATTTTTGCTGCAGTATACACCATGAATAGACAACCTATTGTATTATTGAAAGGTGTGTCTCTCTTTGAAAAACTGTTTGGTAAATCCCTATCTTTGCAACACTCTAGGGTATTTGGCTCTTTATGTTATACTATAGATGTCAAAAGATCATATATATTTGACCCCAGATCTTAAACTGTTGTACATTTGGGCTATTCTTCTTCTTAGAAAGGTTATGTGTTGTATGATCTTAGTTTTAAGTTTTTTTGTAAGTAGAGACACTATTTTTAAAAAAGATATTTCTTTCCTCTTTCTAATTTTGCATTTTCTTGATGACCCTACCAATCGCTTTGATTCTACTTCGTATCCTTCTCCTGATCCTGCGTTAGTATGTACTCCTAATTCTGTATCTTCTAATTCTTCTGTGTATGTTGGGTTTGATACTCCACAAAAGTGTCACTTCATCTTTCTGTACCTCTCAAATATTTGTCTTGATGACTATGTCACTTGCAGAGCCAAGTTTGCTTGTTTTTATCCAGGTTCTCAGTATGTTTTTTGTTAACCTTCTATATTCACGGTCTATGTTTTAATAATGATAAACTAATGAGTATACATTTACAGGATATTGAAGATCTCTAATGATGGAAGGAGAGTATATTGAAGATGCACTAAAGATGCAGAATCTCTAAGGAATCAATTCAAGATATCCAAGAATATCTCGCAAGCATCCAATAATAAGATGGTTGGCGCTAAACTTGGAACAATATCAAATATACAGAATCAATTCAAGATCTCTAAGAAAATCTTAAAAGGAAAGAAAGAATCCAACAGCAACCTGACAGGATTAAAAGGAATGAAGATCATGAGCATAGCTGATACGGACGTATATAAATACTGTGTATGGATATATCTGATATGGACATGTTGAACGGTAACATTCCTCAATCAAGGAATCAAATTAAATCTTTGATTGGGACGAAATATCTTAGGTTTCCTGAAAAAGAGAAGCAGCTGAAGAATATAAAAAAGAAAACTGAAGATCAAAGCACTCACGCAACTTCAAGGAAGAATCTCAAAGTGTCTCAATCTTAGTCTTACAAAGCTTTGTACTTCTTAATTTACAATAGTTATATAAAGAGTAGGATTGATTCAACTTTGTAGTACAAACTGAAGCTGTATCACAAGATCTAAAGAACAGAATAAGTCTTCAAAACTTATTTCTGATCATTGTACTCGACCCCGACTTTGAAAGATTTAACGAAATGTTGAAACCCAAGGGGACTATAAGTAGGCACCACATTAGTGTTCCAAACCAGGATAAATCTTCATGTCTTTACTTTAAAGTTGATAATTTACTTGTTCATTTACATAAATCTAATCTATTTTATAAAGTGTACTGATCTGCAGGCAAGTCGACTGTGAAGAGTCAATAGTCGACTCACGGAAAATTTTCAATTTACCCTCCTCTTGAATTTCGATTGGTATCAGAGCAGGTCTCAACAACAGTGTTGTTTAACCGCACGTGAGCAAAGATCAAATGACAAACTATCAAATTCTCGGTGCTCTTCTTTAAGACTGTCATTCCCCCCACAAGGCCATCATACTTCAAAGGACAACACTACTCCTATTAGAAGAACAGATTTAGAATCTTCATCCAATCAAATGACTTCCAAGCATTGGTTGTCATTAAGAAGGGACCAAAGCCAATTTCAGGACTCAAGGAGAAGCAGAAGAACAAAGACAAAGAATCAAGCAGTACCGATATAGAATACCTTGAAAACTTTGAGGTTACCAAAGAACAAGAAGAGGTAATCCAAAATAATGCGCGAGCTATATGTTTACTTCTTTGTGCAGTTAGTGAAGAAGAATGCAAAAAGATATCAACATGTGAGACTACAAAAGAGATGTGAGACAAATTGAAGGCAGCCTATGAAGGAACCACCGAAGTCAAAAATTCAAAGACTGTTGCCCTAGTCAATGAATACGAGTTGTTCAAGATGGAAGAAAATGAGAACATTGAAACAATATTTTCTAGATTCAGCAAAATCGTATGCAAGCTAAAATCATTGGAGATGATCTATCCACATAGCTTGCAAGTCCAGAAGTTGATCAGAAGTCTACCTAAAGTTTGGAAAACTAAGGCTGCCAGTCTGGAAGACGAAGATCGTCACAACATAACATATGATGAACTACGAGGTAATTTTATTGTATATGAATAAAATTATATCAACAGGTACCACAAGGAGAAAAAGAAGAATCCAGTAGACTTCAATGTCGCATCAACTGGAGAGGAGGACTTTCTGAAAGAAGCCAGTAGCAAATTAATGGCTCCCATAAATCGAGGAGTAAGGCAAATTATTATACAGAGACAGGAAAGATCCCAAGGATCCAAAAATAATGATTCCACTAGAAACGATGATCGTTGTTATCACTGTCGAAGGCCTGACCATTTAAAAAAAAACTATCTAGAATTAAGAAGAAGATCATCTAGAAAGAATAAAAATTTTGGAGACTGGAGTGATGAAAATGAAATTAAAGAAGAGACAGAAGCAACCAACATGTGCTTCATGGTAAAAGGTAAATCTAGCGAGGTAAGACCACACGAATGTTATAACTGTAATATTCTTGAATCTAACTTAGATATGATGGCCGATGAGCTTCAAAAATTTATAGATGAATATAATAAACTCTCCCAAGAGAAAAAAAGTTGGAAAGATCGACTTAAATGAAAAATCAAAGAGGAATGAAGAAACTATCAAATTGAAATCGAAGAATGTCAGATTGAAATTGACTTACTTCAAGAAGAGCTTGATGATGTAAAAATTCAATTGAATAGCATTAAAAAATCACCAAGTCACAGTTTTGTGAGATAAAATTCTTTTAAAACCAACTCAAGTTCCTCATCAAAATTGTTTAAATCAGCCAAGACCTATTTCTCCTCGGGAGGACCTGTCTTTTATATCTGTGGATAGAAAGGGCACAAATCCTATAGCTGCAGGCAAAAGCTTAAAAAAAACGTATGGGTTTGGAGGCCTAAAGGGAGCACATCTAAACCCCAAGGACCCAAGATCACTTGGGTACCTAAACAAAATTAATTTTCTTATTTTGAAGGAACATGACCGCAAAAGCTATAAAAAAAGAATATGGGCCATTGATAGCGAATGTTTCAGACATACGATCGAAAAGAAAAAAACTTTTATGCTCTGAAGAAAATAGAAAGAGGATCAGTCAAATTTGGTGATAATGCTAGAGGCAATGTCATAGGAGTCGACTTAGTAAAGCTCAACTCCTCATGTAAACTGATTGAAGTATATCTCATAGATGGCATCAAACACAGCCTGCTCAGTATCAGTCAACTATGTGACGCTGGATTTGGGATCTCCTTCAAAGATGTAAGTTGTTCCACTAAACATGATAAGAGATATATCTCTCTCATTAGTCTTGCTGATAATATTTATATCTTAAATATTCCTAATTTTACTACCTTAACCTACCTCACTATGCAAACCAATGACACTTGGTTGTGGCACAGAAAGCTTGGGCATACCAGTATGCATGTCATTAAGAAATTGTCCAGACTAGAACTGGTGAAAGGTCAGCCAAAACTCAAGTTTGAAAAGTATCACATTTGTGATACCTGCCAATTTGGTAAATAGACCCGAACGTCATTCAAAGTCAAGGATATTTTATCTACTACCAAACCCCTTCAAACAATCCACATGGATCTATTTGGCCCCACCAAGACCGCGAGTATTGGTGGAAAAGGATATGTTTTCATTATTATTGATGATTATTCTTGTTTTACTTGGGTAATTTCTTGCTCATAAATATGAGGCTTTCACAAACTTTGAGATTTTTTGTAGAAAATTACAGAGAGAAGCTGGACACCTCATCACCTATGTCCACAGCGATCATGGAGAAGAATTTGAAAACAAGGCTTTTGAGGAATACTGTTCCCAGAATGAATACTCTCAGAACTTCTCATCACCTCAGTCTTCTCAACAAAACGATGTGGTGGAGCAAAAGAATCAATCTCTCTAAAAAACTGCTAGAACTAGCTGTTGAAACATAATCTCTCAGATTATTTTTAGGCAGAGGCAGTAAGCACAGTATGTCACATCATTAACAGATACCTAATAGACCTATTCTAAAGAAGACACCTTATAAGCTGTGGAGACAAAAGAAACCAAATATCAGCTACTTTCATCCTTTTGGATGCAAATGCTTTATCCATAACAACAGTAAGAATAACTTACGGAAATTTGATCCACAAAGTGACGAAGTATTTTTCTTAGATACTCTCCCACTAGTCGCTCCTACAGGTCTTACAACAAAAGAACATTATGTGTTGAAGAATCTATGCATATTGTGTTTGATGAAACTAATCACCCTCTTATGAGCTTAAGTATTGATGAAGAAGAGGTGAGTGATCCATAATCTGGAGCCAATGCTAGCATAATTCCCAAGCCAACATAAGATGAGTTGACTACATCCCTTCCAGAGTCAACTCCCATAGTGAAAACAGTCAAATAGAGTATTCAGAGAGAATGGAAACACGATGCTAGTTATCCAAATGAACTCATCATCAGAAATTCAGATGATAGGGTGCAGACAAGAGCATCATTAAGAAAACAAGCATTTGTTGCTCTTGTATCTCAAATTGAACTAAAGAAGACTGATGTGGCACTTAGAGATGAATCCTAGGTCGAGGCCATGAGGGAAGAGTTGGACCAATTCAAATGAAATCATGTCTGGACTCTAGCCAAAAGACCCAAAAACTGTTTAGTAATTGGAACTAGATGGGTCTACAAAAATAAATTAAATAAAGAAGGTAAGGTCATCAGAAACAAGGCCAGACTTGTAACTCAAGGCTACTCTCAATAAGAAGGTATCGATTATGATGAAATCTTTGCTCCTGTAGCAATATTAAAATCAATTCATATTTTATTAGCTTTTGCTTCTTACAAATATTTTAAATTGTATCAAATGGACGTCAAAAGTGCTTTTTAAATGGATTTTTCATGAAGAAGTCTTTGTAAAACACCCTCCCAGTTTTGAAAACTCGGCTTATCCAAATCATGTTTTTAAATTATCAAAAACACTTTATGTTCTCAAACAAGCTCCAAAAGCTTGGTATGAGAGATTGAATACTTTCTTGCTAAATAACAATTTTCAAATAGGTAAAATTAATACATCTGTTCATACAAAAACTTGACTCAAACCTTCTTATTGTGCAAATTTACGTTGATGATATTATTTTGGTAGTCCTAAATCTCTGTGTGTGAGAATTTCACAAACCTGATGAAAAGAGAATTTGAAATGAGTCTCATGGGAGAGGTCACATTTTTCATGGGACTACAAATCAAGCACACTCTCAATGGTAATTTTATCAATCAAGTTAAATACACAAAGAAACTCATCAAAAAATTTGGCATGGAAAAAGAAAAGGCTTATGGAACTCCGAGGAGCCCATCCACGAGTCTTGATTCAAACTCACATGGAAAAAATGTTGATGAAAAGATGTATAGGAAAATGGTTGGATCACTACTCTATTTAACCGCCAGTAGACCAGACATAATGTTCAGCATACATATGTAAGGGTGACAGGTTTCGGTCGACTCCTAAAGAGTCTCACCTGACTGCCGTCAAAAGAATCATTTGATAGCTCATGGGAACTCAAGACATTGGACTATGTTACCCCTTCTCTTCTCATTTTAATTTAATTGGATATTCAAACTCTAACTTTGCAGGGGATAAACGTGATAGAAAAAGCACTAGTGGAACATGTTAAATTTTTTGTGATGCCCTGATTTCATGGCACAGTAAGAAGCAAACTTCAGTCGCTCTTTCCATAACTAAAGTTGAATACATAGCCATTGGAAATTGTGGTACTCAAATTTTATGAATTATGCATCAACTACTTGATTTTAATATGTCTTTTGAATCTATTTCCATAATGTGTGATAGCACAAGTGTTATTAGTTTGTATAAATATATTGTACATCATTCTAGGGTTAAACATATTGATATTAATCATCATTTTGTTCGAGATCATGTAGAAAATGGAGACTTTTCTTTAACATTTGTTGACTCGGAAAAACAATTGACAGATATTTTTATGAAACACTTTGTTAGAATAAAGATTTTGTTACCTTAGAAAAAGACTTGGTATTCTCAGTATTAATGACCTATGAGTTTTATTTTTGGACAAAAATCTTTTTACTTACTCCGATTTTCTCTTCAAATCTTTCAACCAAAAAATGGTTTTTAAAAACAAAGGAAGTCATCATTATTTTTACCCACCTTCACGCCACCCCTGCCCCTTCTGCACCTCTTTACCTTCCCAACACACCCTTCTGTCGTCTTTTCACTTCATCATTCACCTTTTCTCTTCACATCTTTTCGCCTTCCCCTCCATTCACTTTTTCAATAGTCGCTTACATCCCCCCTCTCTCTCCCTCTGTTCACTTACCCGTCCTCTCTTCTCCCTCTCTGTCCCTTTAAAATCCATCTTTACTCTTCTCTCATGACCAAAAATTGTTCTATGGCTAGTGTTTCCAAATTCCTTCCTAAACCTGTGTCCGATAGCCCTGTTATCCTCTCTGAGTCCTCTGACAAATACTCGTCATATTCTCAACAACCAATTTTTATCAAAAGACGTCGTACCACTCCCAACCCAACCCCCTCTACCAAGAAACCTCGAACTACCCCTCTAAATTCCTTCCCTCCAGAGGACATGCACAAGTTCTGGACATGCTCTCAGAAAGAAAAAAATTCTGCCTTCAAAAACTGCTCCATTGTACCCAGTCGCATAATCAATCTCTGTTAATTAAAAAACGCCTTATATAATGTCAGACACTTCTTTAAGTTTCAAGATTTGTCCCTAATTTTTTATTTATGTGGACTTGAGGTTTATGAGGATTCAGTCCGCATGTTTTATGCGAATCTCCGTCTCTCTCCCGATAGTGGTGAACTTGAGACTCTTATGCTTGGCACAAGAATAATTTTGAACAATTTTCTATTCGAGAAGGTTTTGACACAAAGTTCTTCGGTGTGATTTCTTTTATGAATGGTACTTAGCCTAAAAATTTTGAGGTGAGTTTTGACAAAACGAAAAAGATTCTATCTTACTCAAACACAGCATCATCCAATTTCGGTCCTCTGTCCCTATGTTTCAAGTATCACATCATGGCCCACACAATAGCTACCACATTGATTTCAAGAAAGGGATCCCTAAGAAACATCACTTGTCGCTATGTATTTGCCATGTACTATATGGTTATAAAACATAAGGTCCATTAGGCAACCTGGATTCGTAAGTATATGCTTGAAAGTACAGTGGATCTTCATGCCTCCGTCAGTTTACCATATGGCCTGTTAATTTCTCGAATTTTGTTGTACTACTCTATTGATCTCTCTGTTTATCCCCTGATAGAATTCATTGCTACTTTTGACTAAAAATTTTACCAGTATAGGCTATTTTTTGGTTGATAATGAATGGTGCAAAAAGGATTCTGCCCGAGAAAAATCTGAACTCCCTAAAGTAAGCAAGTTTGTTTCTAACCCCATTATTACTTTGCTGAAGGAGCTGGAGAAAATCAAAGATTGCTTCAAAGATGTTGAGAAAGGTACAGCTGCTTTAGGAGCTGACTTCCAAACTTTTGGACCTTGGGAAAAGTACCAACACTAATATATGCATGGTCCGGTTGGCTCTCAATGGGTTCAAACAGGAGGGCATCAAGCTGTTTAATCGAGTGTTCACCCGCATGGAATCCCTCAAGTCCCAATTAGACTTCTCCAATGGTGATTTTGCTATTTTCATTCAGAACTCCTACTTCTCCTTCTTCAAAAATGTTGAAAAATCCTATGACAAATTCTGTCATAACATGCATAATACCCTAACCTACTTTTTGGCTAAGCGGTGAATGATGAGTTTTTTAATTCAAAAAAGGGTCTTGTCCCCTTTTTTATGGGTTGTAAGATGATATTTTTAACATGTTATCTGCCACATTTCCATGTTTTTGTCAAAAACTTGGTACTTAATTAGGTTTTCTCTCTACTCTATGTCTACTATTCTTGCTGCTATGTTGTTCTTTTTTATTATACCAAAAGAGAGAGAATGACAAAGACCAACAAGTCAGGGGGAGCAAGTTGACTATCAGTAGGAAAGAGTCCACTGATGCTCAATACAGCAGAACATCGAAAGTACCTACAAGTCAGGGGAGCAAGCCAACTACTGTGACATGGAAGTCAACTTATGTTTAATGCTTGTTTGTCATTGTCAAAAAAAGAGAGATTATTAGCCTTCTATATTCACGGTCTATGTTTTAATAATGACAAACTAATGAATAGACATTTGTAGGATATTGAAGATCTCTAATGATTGAAGGAGGGGATATTAAAGATACACCAAGATGCAGAATCACTAAGGAATTAATTCAAGATATCCAAGAATATCTTGCAAGCATCCAAAAACAAGATGGTCGGCGCTAAACTTGGAACAATATCAATCATACAGAATCAATTCAAGATCTTTAAGAAAATCTCGCAAAGGAAAGTAAGCATCCAACAACAAACTGAAAGGAGCAAAAGAAAAAAATCATGGACGTATCTAATACGGACGTGTATAAATACCGTGTATGGACATATCTGATATGGACATACTGAACGTTAACATTCCTTAATCAAGGATTTAGTAACCTGACAGGAGCAAAAGTAAAGAAGATCACGAACGTATCTAATACAGACGTGTATAAGTACCGTGAATAGACATATCTGATATGGACATACCAAACGGTAACATTCCTCAATCAAGGAATAAAATCAAATCCTTGATTGGGACAAAATATCTTGGGTTTTCTCACGAAGAGAAGCAGCTGAAGACTACAAAAGATAAGACTAAATATCGAAGCACTCACGCAACTTCAAGGAAGAATCTCAAAGTATCTCAATCTTAGTCTCATAAAGCTTTGTACTTCTTAGTTTACAATAGTTATATATAGAGTAGGATCAAGTCAACTTTGTAATACAAACTGAAGCTGTGCCATAAGATTTGAAGAACAAAATAATTCTTCAAAACTTGTTTCTCATCATTGTACTTGACCCCGACTTTGAAAGATCTAAGAAAATGTTGAAACCCAAGGGGACTGAAAGTAGAAAGTACGCACTACATTGGTGTTACGAACTAAGATAAATCTTTGAGTCCTTACTTTAAAGTTGATTATTTACTTGTTCATTTATTTAAATCTAATTTATTTTATGAAGTGTACCGATCTGCAGGCAAGTCGACTATGAAGAGTCAATAGTCGACTCATAGAAATTTTTCAATTCACCCCCCCCCCCCTCCCCTTTGAATTTCATTTCTTACTCTAGACTAGCTCCTTCTGATAGAGCATCTCTTGTTTTTCACTTTTCTGTCCTAGAGCCTCAATCTTACAGAGATGTTTGTCTTGATCCTTAATGGGTAATAGCTATGAAAGTTGAAATCACGGCGCTTCAGGACCACTACACTTGGTCTATAGTTTATTTAACCCTTGATAAAACTCTTATTAGTTGTAAGTGGTGTTTAAGGTGAAATTCAACGCATCAAGTAAAGTGGGAGAGGTATAAATCTAGGCTAGTAGCCAAGGGCTATAGTCAAGAAGAAGTATTTGATTATATTGAAACCTTTTATCCTGTAGCTAAGATGGTTACAGTGAGTTCTGTATTAGCTTTAGTTGCTTCTTCTAACTGGTTCATTTTTCAAATGGATGTTCACAATGATTTTCTTCAAGGTGATCTTCTTGAAGAGGTTTATATACAGATCCTTGAGGGTTTTGCAAACTAGGGGGAGAAGCACTTGATTTGCAAGCTTCACAAGTTTTTATATGGACTAAAAAAACTCCTAAACAGTGAAATCTTAAGCTCACTGTAGCCTTGTTGGATATGGCGTTTCTACAAACACATTATGACTATTCATTGTTCACAAAGAGAATGAAGATTGAGCTTATTATTATTCTTGTATATGTTGATGATTTAATGATAACTGGCAGTAGTTTACCTCCTATACAACGGGTGAGAAAAGATTTACAAGACAGATTTAAAATGAAAGATCTTGATGAGTTAAAATAGTTTTTAAGGATTAAAATCTCTAAAACAACTGATGGTATTCTCATGGATCATAGAAAGTATACTCTTGGTCTTGTATCAGAACTGGGACTAGCAGGAAGCAAACCTGCTTCTACTTTCTTAGAGTTCAATCTAAGTTAACTTCTATCATATTTGACACATATACAAGGAAAGATGTTAAACCAGATGACAAGCTACTTGAAGAACATAGAAGATATCAAAGATTGATAGGCAGATTGTTATACTTAACCATGACTAGGCCTGATATTTTTATTTGTGGTACAAGTACTAAGTCAGTTCATGCATTCTCCAAACAATCTCATATAGAGGCATTACTTAGAGTTGTGAAATACATCAAAGAGACAGCGGGACTTGAATTATTCATGCCAAGTAGAAATAATTCAACATTAATCTCATATTATGATTCTGATTGTGGGGGTTGTGATAAAACCAAGAGGTCTGTGATAGGTTATATAGTTAAGATTGGAGACGCAATTGTATTTTGGAAGACAATGAAACAAGAAAGTGTGTCGAAAAGCTCGGTGAAGCAGAATTTAGAAGCATGGCCTCCACTATTGCTGAGATAGTCTGGTTGAAAGAACTATCCAAAGAATTAGGAGTAGAAGTTAAGATGTCAATAAAGTTGTTTTGTGATAACAAAGTAGTAATTAAGATAGCTACTCAATTAATTTTTTATGAGAGAACAAAATATTTTGACATAGATTGTCATTTTGTGGGGAAAAAAATCATGGATATACTGATTTAGACACAGCGCATAGGGACAAGAGAATAACAAACTAATCTACTCAGCAAAAGGTTGTGTAAACCTCAACATAATGCATTAGTTAACAGATTGAATTGAAAAATATTTTTCTTACTCCTCAGCTTGAGGGAGAGTGTTAATGATATTTAAGCTAATTAATTGTGGCAAGTTTAGATAGTTAAAGAAATATTCTGTTAGCTTAGCGTTAGAAAGTTATTTAGGAGTACTGCACTGATTTTCTAATAGATAATAGGTTGTCATCTTTAAAACAAAAATATCTCTATATATTAGTTTCTCTGTATATAGTGGTAGTAACGATTGAATGAGATTAACTTTTTCACTCTTCTAGATTCTTCATTTTACTAAGCTTTCTCTCTTTGAGATCTCTTATTATTGCTCAAGCTTTCATTAATGAGCTTCTTAACATCTTGCTCTTTAAGAAGGCCTCAAAATTGTTGACGAACATAACTTCAACCCTCTCCAAATTGATATAGATTCAAAGAAAATCATTTTAATGCATCAAAGTGGTAACCTTCACTATAAAGTTGTTGATGATGAATGCAGATGGCTAATGAGCAGGCTGATGAACTCTGCAGTCAAGCATGCCTTTAGGGAGAAGAACCAAATCGCAAAGCTAAGAATGCAGCAAGGAACAGACCTTTTTCAAGAACGACAGTTTTTTGTAGTTTTTCCATTGCATGTCAATGAATCTGTATGGACAGATATTCTAGAAACTTATTTTGAGAGGCAAACCAAACGTTTTAATCTCTGTTAAAGGGCAGAGCACAAATTCTTATTTGTTTAATCAGATAGCCTGATTTATCAATGTTGTTCTGTATTTTATATTAGCTTTTATTTAATATATTTAATCTTTATAATCCAAAAATAACCATTGTTAATAAATGTTTCACAACAATTTGAAATAATTAGGTATACTTTGGCCTACAGAAAAAGCAAAAATAAAATAAAATAATGAGAAGGAGAAATTCATAGGATACAAATAAGAACCTTAAATAGTAATACCAATACCTAATTCTCATGGTAACATATGACTATGATAGATAACTATGTTTAACATCATTTTATGAAAATTGGGCAGTAGAAATCTCATTTGACACTCACAAGTCGGGGTGGCATATGGGTGGATCGAATTTAATTTGGATGGATTGAATATGAATTGAGTTTAAATGGAGTGCATTACAATCCATCTATATAATATATAGGTAAATATGAATTGGGTAAAATAATTCTAATCCACTTTAACTCCTAAGGCCAAAAATTTAGAACTTCTATAGGCATATCAACTTCATTTTTTCACCTCTACACCATCCCTCCACCCACTGCACGGGTTCTCCCCCCCCCCCCCCCCCCCCCCCCCCAAAAAAAAAGGCATATTTTTTTTAAAAAGTTATCCCCACTCGCCTACCTCCGTCCCTCCAATGCACCCTCACAGCCCCCAACCCCGACCCCTCATCCTAAAAAAATTAATTTTTTTTTAAAATAAATTTTCTTTTAAAAAATAATTTCTTAACCCCAACCCCGCTTGTTTTATCCCCCCCCCCCCCCCCCCTCCCCCCCACCCCCCCCCCCCACCCACCCCTACCCCCACACAAAAAAAAAAAAAAAAAAAAAAACAAAAAAAAAAAACAAAAAAACACCCCCCCCCCCCCCCCCCCCGCCTCAATCGAATGAATTTTTTTTTAAAAAATAAATAAATAAATTCCCCAGCCCTTAATTTTTTATTTTAAAAAAAAAGAAATTGCTCTCCCCCAATCCTAGCCCAACCACCCAACCCATCCCACCCCTGCCCCTAATTTT
>NC_061117.1:186823158-186905232 GCF_002878395.1 Capsicum annuum | reverse complement strand
AAAAAATAAATAAATAAATTCCCCAGCCCTTAATTTTTTATTTTAAAAAAAAAGAAATTGCTCTCCCCCAATCCTAGCCCAACCACCCAACCCATCCCACCCCTGCCCCTAATTTTCTTTTTCTTTAAAAAAAAAAAAATTTATAGTGCAATTAGAAATTTTAAGCATAGGTGAGTGTATAAATAGGTATCCATATTTTATCCACTTTATCCATATTTGTATGAATTTTTTTAGATGAGTTAAATTTCATATTTATTTATTTAAAATATGAATTAAACTGACTACTTTCACTAATATGATTTGTATGAATTTTCCAGATGAATTGAATTTCATATTTATCTACTTAAAATATGAATCAAAGCAACTACTTTCACCAATATGAATTGAAATTGCTACTCCAATTTGCGTGCTTCACACGCTTTTTTGGTACTATGTAAGGTTTTAAAAAACAAAGATACATATTGGTAAATATATTATTAATATTTTCCAACGCTTCATTTTGTGTTTGATTGGTTTACGGTAGAAAACTTAGTTTGATGATAATTCTCAGTATTGAGACATCAACAATGTTATAACACGTGCTTGGAAACAAGATGCATGTAGCAAAAATGAAAATTCTCTAGGAAGACGCACAAAATCAATCTACAACGACCGTACACTCAAATAATTTCATCAAAATCTAAAGCAGCACTTAAAGATGATATTTGATAAGTTATTTTCTCCAGCATAAACCAAACCGTTGCCAGAATAGTATTACAAATTAACCAGAAACTACAAAGATGAGCAATTAATCTGCCATTACACAACAGCTGTTAACAAATCAAGCAAAAAGGCTCAAGCATCGGTTATTTATCTACAAGTGCAGCCCATTTTCTCGTTTAAAAGACAACGTTATACTTGAAAGGGTCGCAACACAAAGATACACAGCAGCATTTAAGCTGCCTCCGCAAAACCAACTCTCAGTTTCTCATAGTCAAATACTGTGTGGTAGTGACCCATGAAAACATCACCCAAGATCCTGTACAAGTGATACCCAATGAGCTAATTAATCAACTATGTTAATCTAGCAGATGTATCAAAGTCGAATATATAACAGTATCCAGAAATGGTGAAGAAAATTGATCAACTAATTTACCATAGTCAGTTCTTAGATATAGAATAATATCGTGTAAATTATAGTCAAATTTCTAGCACACGCATAACAAATAATACGAGATGTAAAGAATGTATGGATGGCACACCAAGGGTTGCCTCTTCATGAGACAAGTCCCACTTTTACCTTCTAAAACATTGTTGTCCACAACTCTTACCCAGTTCCATTTCTAAATATTATGTAGAAGCTCATCATTGAATAGTTCAGAAAGACTTTATTTCAACAACAACAAACCCAGTCTATTCCCACATAGTGGGATCTGGGGAAGGTAAGATGTAGGCAGTCCATACCACTACCTCCGGAGAAGTAGAAAGGTTGCTTCCGATAGACCCCCGGCTCAAGACAAGGAATGAAAGAAGTTCCAATATTTGAAAGAAGAGTATTTATGCATTTTAGCCCAAGAATAAGAAGTTCCAATAAATGTATGAAGAGAAAATAGTTTACCTTGAGGTAGTGAGGTACTTGTATAAAAAAATTACTACTAATTTATGTGAACTCATTTGACTGGGCATTGTGTTTAAGAAAGAGAATTCGAAAACTTATTTATCTTAAACATGTTAATAACATTAGAAAAGCTTCTCGTCAAAGAATAAAATGGGAAATTTAAGTTAAATATTCCACAATTTGAAAGAGGGCATACTGAAAGCAAAATAAAGTCACATAATCTGGAATGGAGGGAGTAGTTATTGAGGTGATTTGTAGAAGCTGATTATTGTGGCATCAATTAACCATACTAGAGAACAGTGAGTGCAGAACAAAAAGTAGAGAGGCATACCAAAGGGGCCCACGAGGAGGCGGCAGATCAAATGCTGTGAATCCACTTATGCACTGTGTAACAGGAGCCTCACCAATTTTAAGGACATACTGTTCAACAACCACAAAAAGGAATGTTATGTACAATACATATCTGCATATCTGTGGTTTGCCAGTGCAATTGGTTCGTGCTATATGGTTTTTAAAGACTTCCATTTTGGGAAAGGCACAACGGTCTGCTAGACCCTTGCACTTGTCCGAGTTGTGGACACCTCCACCTACCACTTTGTCATTTAAACCCCTCAACCTATCAAAACACAAGATTTTAAACCCTTTTCTCATCCGATTAATGTGCGTGTAATACAAACAAGTACACGTGAAATTCCACGTCATTTTACAATGACAGATAGGAAATAAACTTTTTTTCAAGAAGAAAATCAAATAAGCTCCCCCACATCTCCTCTCCATTTTTTCTTCTTTATCTCACCACCACCGGATGTAGGTGGGGTAGGTGCAAAGAAGGAGATTTATTTAGTTTAATTATTTTGAATTAAAAAACTTGTGTATACACGCCCTACATGCATGAAATTATGCATTTTTTCCAACTCACCCGTTAAGTTACCACCTAGGCTTAAGTCAACGGTCAGAAGGGTTTAAAATATTTGAATCATTGAGTTTACGGTGTTGACATCACAAACCCGGACAAGTATAAGGGTCCAATAGATCATTTCGCCGTTGGAAAAGCAAAAACAGACTAAACCAGGAAGTCTAGGATGCCCATTCTTCTTGAAAAGAATTGGCTGAATATTGATCCTGTATTAGACATGTGTGCCTCAAAGCAATATCTTAAATGAGACAAAGCACATCAATAGAGCAGTAAAAAATTACCTGCTGAGGCGTCAGCTCAAATGTTTTATCACCAATGGTAAAGGAAACATTAGGCATGGTAGCAAGGCTGTTGCAGTCAACTGCAGATTCTCCCATTGGGCTGGGCAATCGGTCGCAAAGCTACAGTTGGAATTTGAACTAAAGCATTGAGATCCTGATTAACCAATACTCCCTTGGTCCCATTTTATGTGTCGCCATTTGACCGGACACAGAGTTTAAGAAATAAACGATGACTTTGTAAAGTTTACAAAATTACCTTGTTAAAGTTTACTTTTTAATTGTCTTTTCTTATAAAGTGAGACCCACTAAGGATAAAATGGGGATGATGCCATTAAATAGTTAACAAATAAGGAAAAATGACATTCTTTTTGGGACAGACCAAAAAAGAAATGGTGACACAAAAGGGGACGGAGGGAGTATTTACTATGCATAATGTATAAAATCTACCTCACCTTGTTAATATAATCAAAGATTCTTTCTGCAGTTTCATTTCGTCTTACTTGGTTTTGCATCCATACCACAGCCATCTCACAAACCCTGCACATCTCATCATGCATGCCATTCGAAGCCTCATTGTGTTTATCCACCACACTCTCAATAATCATACTGCATATAGAATTAAGCATTAATAATTGGTCCAGACATACAGCAATAAAGTCGAGGACAAATGTGTTGAAATAAACAGCTAGAAGAACCTGCAGCAAACCCAAGTGGACAATAAGTTGTTCTGTTTTTCTAAAGATGGTGATTGAACTGATGAGATACCAATCATGGCATGTGTACATTTGATCATTTCTAATTATAATCATTTCAAATGCAAAATGTTGAACATGCAGATATATTTAACCTCACCTAACATCTCGTCCACCATCCAAAGAGCATAAACCAATTTGGGAGCAGATCTGTTGAGGCGCTGCCTGTGAAGCATAGGCGAGAAGTCCAGAACTCAGATTCAAATATCAAATGAGGTAAACTGCTAAAGAAACTAGCGACTTGACACAGTTCGGTGTCATTGAAGACCCTCGGATGCATGGAGACGACTTGTAGAAAGATGTGTCTCCATAATTTTCATTATGTGTGCGTGAGCGCACACGTAAGGATATCCAATAAGTCAATAAAGCTTGAAAATAGGGCAAAATAAAATAGCAGTTTGAGAAAGGAAATAGTGTTAGAACCCTTAGGCTGACACGAGCGGCAAATCTAGGATTTCTAGAACATGGGCGCACCACTTAAAAAAGAAGGAAAAATTGTATTTAGTGGAAATTGATCCCTAGTCCTCTATATAATTAACTCAACCTCCAAGCAAGTGCGCCATTTAGTCTTCTTGTAGCATGGGTGCCAGAAGATGGTATTATACTAATTTTATTAGAAAATATATACATAAAATAACAGTTTTACATAGAGACCACGGGTTCACATGCCCCAATTTTTGCCAATAAATTCGCCCCTGGCTCTATATGTGCAAAATCCTTTGTATACCACTGCTTGGATGCAAATAAATTTCTATAGAATAATTATAGAAAAGATGCTTAGCATATGTCATACCTTTGATTCTAATAGAGCTAGTATAGTTTTTCCATATTCACTGACTACTGACTTGCATTCCTGGCTGACAACTCCTGACGCTCCAATTGCATGATTAATTTGAGTAATAATGGTCTGAAAAAAAAACATGCATCAGAACTCAATGATTTAAACTGAATATCATGAAGTAGCAGCTGAGTAAGAACTCACCTGGCCCAAACACACCTATTCCATGGTTATGGAAAACGAGTTCTACATAAATGCCAAAAACTTAATGTACGTGATCAAGTCACAGCCCTAAGCCGTGAAAATCTTCATTCAGTGAAGAAGAGCTTGTGGACAGACAAAGCAACTTAGAATTCATTCCTCCTTTTTTTGATAAGTAGAACTCAATCATCTCATTGTTCTTTGCTCTGTGTGTGTGTGTGTGTGTGTGTGTTTGTGTGTGTGTGTGTGTGTGTGTGTGTGTGTGAATGTCCCGAATGATGTGAGAATATGGCTCCTGAACCCTTTTAAACTCCTTAGAACACAACAATCAATATCAATCGGGCATTCTAGGATTACATTAGATGTGAAAAACCATTCCTTATTTGTAAGTTCAACTCTGTTACTGGTTGGACTGGCTTTTGGGCAAGTTTGCTAGTCATTGACAATCCTAATAGAAGCAATCAAAAAATGAAGAAATTATTAAGACAGATTTTATACACAACACAATTTGCTAGTTCAGATTTTAAAAGAAAAACCAAGAAGAACTAAAAGTGCTGCAGTTTGCTTATCGAAAAATTGTGGCAGTTCTGTTAGAGGTGTGTGTCATCTGCTCAATATTTGATGTGAAGACAATATATATAATTGTGGTTCTGATTCTTATTGTTCATAATTTCGCCAAGCGAGATACATACCGCTGGTCCTGCCAATAAGGATGTTCCAGAGTCTGCAATTGCTGAACAACCACCGGAACAAAATCCTGGAAAAAAGAAAAAGAAAATTAGCTTTGACAGAATACATGAAGAAAATTAACTTGAAATTCAGAATCATAATTTTTATACACAACATCATAAACAATAAATCAAAATAGTACCAGTCGTTTCGCCACCGACAAGCACATCACCCATATCAAACTGAGAATAGGAAATACTTTGATCAGTACAAACAAAAGTATACAGCATAAGTGCAGATTCACTTTTAGAATACAAATAGAAAATCCACCTGCCAGTAGCCTTTGTGAGTTACAGGAACATATGTATGTACACCCTTGAAATGTTTGGGATCAACTCCACCAAAAACAAGTTCACCCCCTTCTTCCTCTTTAGCATTCCGATTGAACCAAAATGAGAAAACAGCTTTTTTAACAAGACCTTCATTTACCATATTGTACCTAAGAGTATTATAGATGTCTCAAGACTTTGATTCGGCAAGAAAAGAGTTTAGAAGTACATAACAGATAAAAAAAGTAAATTGTAAATTCCATGAAATCAAACGCATAAGAAAATCCAGCAAAATTTAAAATTGAATCCAAGGAAATAACCTGGAAACTAAAACAGTTATCATGTAAATATATAGCATACCAGACAGGGACAGCTTTCCCTACAGATATCTCTTGAAATCCAAGTCCAAGAATGCCATCAAACTTGGCTGCCAAAAACGTGATGCCTGGCTCTCGAGTTGCCTCGATAAAGTCCTATTCCAAAGAAAAAAGTTAAGAAAGAAAGTCACAAAGTCAATCCAAAACACTTCCATTCAATAGTTACCTGATCTTTGACAACAAGATCGCCAACTTTGACATTGTCAGTGCTAAAATATCCAGAAATAGATCCAGTTCCATAGTGGATTGCAGCAGATGTCCCTGCATCAAGAGTGAACTGATTGGTATTTGGCAAACCATCCTCATGTGCAGGAAATTTTCACAGCAAGAAATAAATAGCGAACAAGGCAGAGCTTCTTCTTCTGTCTATACATCTCAGCAACGACAGAGTTTTGTCCTAATACACTATCTTCCGCCTATAGAACATCGATCTCTGCATTTAACCATATCAATGCATGTCACATGGCAAGCGTCTGACTTTTCTGCGATATTTAATGGTTTATCATCATTTAACACTTATTACCATAAATACCATAAATGAGGACATGTTCACCTCTGAAGATATGGAAGGGACTTAATCATCAAGTTTCATAGTACATTGCGACTGTCAAACTCCTCTCATTTTTTTCAAAATAGGGTGGAATAGACTAACAGCAGTAGTGTCAGAGCAATGCTAAAAGAAAAGCATTTAAGATAAATACTCTCCTCCTAGTAAATTTGGCATGCTATGTCATGCAGTTAATTATAAATAAAATATATGCACATCAATTTTGTGAACATGCAAAGAAGATGACCATCTACAATAATCCATTTTGGTCTTTATTTGTTCTTTGGTATTCAAGTTCCAAATGTTTTTAAGTGAAATAATTTTACTGCAACCTCAGCCTAACAGATTTGTTGTTCATCCGATCATTTAACAAAATAAAAAGATGACTTGTTGCCATCAGTCCGTCCTTCATTCAATAAGAAGAAACTACAGCACACACTCAATCATCATGTAGTTGGGTACAAATAAGTCAGTTAAAGATGAGTAGGCAGGACATTAGGCTAGTGCCAGTGGGGCACTTAAACGAGGATAGATCCAAAAAAGTACATAGACTCCAACAAATAAACAATAGTCACAGGCTGGACTCCAATTAAGCTAAAGAGAACATGAAACAGACTAGAAACATGAATAGCATCTATTACCATTCCTTTTGTATGTACTGGAATAACGTGACTTGTACTTTGGGTGGAGATAACAAGCGAGCTGCATCAGATTAAATTAACATAAGGCTTCTTCGTCAAAGACATGGAAACATGCATTTGCATCAGTAATAACGACATTATATATCTACTCACTGAAAAATAGCATCTTGCGGAGGGCACCCAAAGATTAGAACTTCCTGTATCAAAGATCACAGTGAACTTTTGAGGTGGTGAGCCAATGCTAATCTCACCAAAGTACTGAGCATCCAAGTAATTCTTTAGTGCAATAATATCAATGTCTGAATCTCCTAGTTTTCCACCAAGACGATAATTTCGCGTAGAATGTGCTCCATTAGAATCAATGCCCCCAAAAACCTGGTTGATCTGATCCAACTTCCTCTTCTTGATTCCAACTCTTGGCAATCCATCATTAGACACCGAGAACACCATAGGGGATAAAAGAAGCAACAAGCACAGTGCAGTTAAACAGGCTCCATATCTGGTACCCATGTTTTATCACTGCATAATACATGACAGAGATCAGTTACCCCTCCATTGGTACATACTCTCCTTTGTCATTTATGGATCTAAAACTTAGTTAGGTTAAGAAGACATCAACTTAAAACAATGCTTAGTTTTCCTGAAAAAGTTCAGGTTAGAGCATTTTAAACACAACAAATTCATAGTGACCCATGAAACAACAACAAGAAAAATATATGCGGTGTAATCCCACAAATGGGGTTTGGGGAAGGTAGAGTGCAGGTAGACATTACCTCCACTTTGGGAGGTAGAGAGGCTATCTAATGATAAAACCTCACTCAAGCAAAAGCATATCATAGTGACCCAAGAGACATGCCAAAAAAAACTGGTGCACTAGAAAACAATAAACAAAGAAAGAGAAAGTTCCTCTTCCTACCCAACCACTTCTGGATACGAATGTATATATACCGCCACCCACAGAACCCCACCAAGGAAGGGGCATGTGGGACAGAGATCAAAACTCTACTAGAAAAAACTGAAGCTTCCGGTGGGCATAATTGACATAAACTTGAGTGTTAAAGAAGCAAAGAACAAGATAAAGTAATCTGCAATGACAAAAATATTTAGAGAAACATTTTTTTGTCAAGTTCTTGAGCCAGGGGTCTACTGGAAAGAGTCTCTTTACCTCCCAGTGTGGGGGAAAAGTCTACGTACACACTAACCTCCCCAAACCACACTTATGGTATTACATCGGGATGTTGTTGTTGTAATTTTGTTTAAGTGGTCAAAGAAAATGTAACAGAAACATAAGTATCTCATTTCAATTAGCAAGCATTGTCCTTAGCGACAAGGTCCAGGAAAGGCAATATCATTTTCATCTCAAAATCATCCTACTCACATCAATATATAATACTCCCTCCGTTCCCTTTACTCGTCACACTTAGATTCTCAAGAGTCAAACAGTATGGATTTTGACCAATAGTTTTTTGATGTATTTTTTCATCATATTAATTATTAATATGAGAATGATTGCAATTTATAGTATTTTTCAGTTTCCAAACATCTACATTAAAAATTTAAAATATTAAATTAATTTAATTCAATTTAGCTCTAAAGATTATTTAAAGTGACTCTCGTGAAGCGGAAGGTGACAAGCAAAAGATAACGGATGGAATACAAGGCTCTACAGTAACAAAATGTCAGATTTTCTGCAGAAAAATTAAGCTATGTACTATCAACTCACTTTGGTCAATGAAAAGAAAACATGATTTTTCATATCATTTTACCTCAAATGGATCAATATTAGCTAGGAAGTGAAATAATCAAAAATGAAAAGTCAACCCAGTATTAAACATTCGAAAAGATAGAAAAGTGCAAAATTACAACAATATCACTAAAGTGATCAAAGCTGAAATCTTGTACTATAAGGGATCATCTGATGCTACCTCACCTCCGAGTTAGTGGTACAAACTGCATACACTCTACCCTCCCCAGACCCAATTTGTACAAATATATTGGGTATATTGATGTTGTTTATATAAGGGATCGTCTAATTCTTAGACTAAATTATCCCGAGATTATACTTCTGAAATTACAATCCTTGGACTAATTTATACCAAAACTAAATAGTCAATTAAATGCAGTATAAATTTAGTCAGGCTTAATCTGATATCCCACGTTATCCTGCGTATCAAAGTGAGACTGGATCATGTTGAACACTATGTAAAAGCGATACATAAGATGATTAATGAAGCTTACCAGAGAATGGAGACCGGAGAAATTGGAAGAAACCTAGAATGAGCAAAGCAAATAAAAGGGGAAGTCAACTTATATAGTAGCTTTAACTTAGCCAGTTGGGTTACTCACTTCTCCCGAGGCCCCATATATCCAATTAAGAAATTTGTTAATAATAAGCAAGAGTTTGGGAAAAAAACTCACCTTGGAACCCAAAAAGAAAAAAAAAAAAAAAAATTAAGAAATTTGCTCCCTCCATACTTGTAAATTACTGAATTGATAACAATGTTAAAAAATACTACTAATAAATAATAGGTTAATTTCAGTACTTTTTTAATATACTCAAGTGTGTTAGAAAATTCCATATTTTGTCATGAACAATATTTAATAACAAATAAAAATTATAAATTATCTATTAACTTTTTAAAGCTGATTAAGTACATCTATTTTTATTTTAGTATAATAGATATGTAACTTTTATAGAGTAATAAATTTATATACTTCCTCTATTTAAAAAATAATGAATAAATATATATGTTATATTTGGGATCATAAAATTAAAGAATATTCTGATACAGTTAACATAACTTTACTTTAAGATCATAAAAGTTTTTAAAATATTATTTTTAAATTTTTTATCAAGTTAAAATAAATTATTTTTTTAAACGAACGAAATAATATCTACAAGTCATTTATTGATGTATATTAATGGAATCTTATCTTCCCTGTCCATCAAATAAAATCAAGATATGGTATTTTGTCCAAGAAAAATAAATAATTGTTGGGAAAAAAAAAAAGACAGGAGGAAAGTGAGAAGGAACCTTCCCCCAGACTTTTCGTAATTGTACTATTAACTTATACTCTCATATTTGAAATTTAGCGTTGAAATATGTAACATTGTGCAATTTATTCCCTTTCTCGACCTATTCATTATCTAGTTTAACTGCACGTGTCTCGCATATTTAATATTTAATTATTTAAAATTAAATAATTTTGATTATTGTTAAATTTTTAATAAAGTTTAAAAAGTTTAAATCACTTTTCAAAGATCCTTCACACTTTAATATAATAATGTAAATATAAACTTATATTTTAGTGTAAGTATATATATATTTTACCAAGTGATTGATGAATCATCACTTTTGCGCTTATTATGCAACACCTCTTTTCTTTTCTGCCAAATACTAAGAGAGATGCACCAATTTGAATCATATTTATGCTACGACTATTTTTTTTTTATACTTAAAATCTTTTCTTGTTTTTAAAGTCATATCTTTACAAAATCATTCATTACATCCTTATTATGTACATATAATTTTTTAAAATGTGGTATTTCTTAATTTTCTTATTATAACGCTTTTAAATTTATTTTTAAATTTTCAAATCTTCTTAAAATCAAATTTAGTTGATTTAGAATTTTTAAACTAATGAAAAAAGTATGAATTGTCATTAATTCTGGTAACTTCTAATAAGAAAAGATTGATTTTACCATAAATAAATTTAATTATTTTTCTATTCTTAAATATTAGGAAAAATAGTAAAGATACGATTTTGTCTAAAAAAACTTTTAATAAAGGGTAAAAAGTTCAAACAACATTTCTAAAACCTTTATACTTTTAATATATTATAGATATAGATATAGATTATGGGGTAAATGATTGTTTAACAATTGCCACGACTTAGGTTTATCCACAGAGATATACTTAAAAATCATTTATTTACACTTAATGAAGATTTGAATCTAATTAATTACTTTTCAAAAGTGTCCTTTAAATTGTTTGGTCAAACATAAATTGTTTCTCATCTCATCAAGAGTAAATTAAAAAAAAAAAAAAAAAACTCTTTACTTTTCAAAATAAGTTAATTTTAGAAGTTTGGACAAATATACTATAAATTCTATTCAGATCACATGATTATTTAAATCTTAATATGGGCAAATATATTAGAAGGCATCGTTATGGTGAGCAATCATTACCAACCACCTATATCATCACAATTATCACCGACAATCAGCACCATCATTTGAATGAGAACTATAATTTTAGAGTCGACATATTAGGAATTGGGCTCATAATAATCCAGCATTTCTAACCATCTTTACTTGTTACAATTTTAGCGTCATTAGATGGCAAATTTTTGCATCAAAGTGTTATTTTTGATTTTTTGTACTTATCCCTATAAAAATTTTTTAACTAATTGGATGTTGTGTTGGTTTGTAATAAACCTGCAGCTTAAGATAATACATTCACTTTTTTTTGTTAATTGACCATATGTTCTGATCTAAAAGTCCCCTTTTTTAGGCATTTAGGAATTTTATAAGGAAAAAATGACTAAGAACTTTTCAGATAAAGATCCAAAATTTGATTTAAGACGAAATGTTCAAAACATAAAGTTCAGACTAGATATTCAAAGGAGTTCGCACTATTTTTCTCGATAAAATGGGCTAATGGCCCAAACGTTATTTTTTTAGGAAAAGAACACACCACGTAATCACTTTCAAAAAGTTATTTTTATTAAAAATGGTCATTTTAAAATTATGTCAAAAATATAAGTTACCCCAAAATAACATAATACCACAACTTATGTTTAAAGTAAATAAAATTTCTACCCTTTTTATTAATTATTTAAATCTCTTTTTCCCCCAAAACCGTCAAACATATCCCAACTCCCACCACTTCTCTGCCCATTTCGTTGTGTATCAAGCGTTGGAGTAACTTCAAGTTACTTCGTATAATCTAAACAATTTGAATTGAAGTATTTCCTCCTTAACTTCATCTTCAATTTCAAACTTTCAAGGTTTAGACACATCTCTCAAATCTCCATTTAAGTTTCTTCCAAATTTTTTTGAAGTTTTTTCTATAAGCATTGTTTTTAAAAGTTGATTTGTTCGAAAATTGTGAGCCAATATCTGTTTGATTTTCTTTTCTTTTCTTTAACTCAAATAATTTAAGTTTTTAATGAACCAGCATTCACAACCATTCTCTAGTATTAGAATTATCAGTTATATAATGTTAACCAAATGATAGATGTTGTTAATTTTGTTTCCGTTATTTATGATGTGGAGTCTGATGATTTTCGTAAAACTAGATCAAAACACCACAACGATCTGGTAGTGATGAAAAAGTTATGTGAAAAGAAGGTTGTTAAATCAAAGAAAAACAACATCTGTTCCTTCAAAACGCAAAGCTTTTGAAAAAAATAAAAGATATACACTCTAAAAGGTATTATACATATATATTCAGACTAAAAAATTCATCATATACATAATTTTTGCTGTTGAGATGTATAAATGACATTATTTTCATGCATGAGACATAATTTTAATTATGTGTCTTCTTAGTCTAATTACTGTATATGTATGTCGATCAAATAAATTTAAAAATTGATGTATCATAGTAATAAATTATGAAGTTGAGATACATAATTAACATCAGTTCCATGCATGACATAATTTTAATTATGTATCTCTCTTTAATATTAAACAAAATTATTTTATCTCCACCTAATAACTTCAAAAAATGGATGTATCTCAGTCAATATGACTACTAACCAAGTTGATTATTAACAGTTTTTATTTTTTTATGTATCTCATGCAGGATATGCATTACATTGTTAAAGAAATTCAAGCACATCCGCTAAGATTTGTTAGTTCTTGCAATGCTCTAATTCTCGAAGATTTTAAAAAAATTGTGAAAGGCAAGGGGCTGGAGTTGATTTTGTAATAACAGGAATCCTCCGAAGTGATTTTAATAAAAATCGCATGATTTGCTTCGGTAATTGATCAGATTTTTGTTACTTTCCCATTTTAAATGTGTGCTTTTCCTCACATTATGTATCGGCGAAGAATAGATCACGAGACTAATTATATATTCAAAAGTGGTAAAATAAGAAACTATCTGTAATATTAAAAAGAGTAGGGACAGAAAGTAATTAAATCCAAAAGGGTTGGAATTTATGTAAATTACACATATTTTCCACCCAATGGCCACTCACCATTTTTGGGCCACTTGATCCTTTTTGGGCCACCCTTTTTTATTAAAATTTTATTTTTACTACAATTTTTTTAGGCTAAAAGAATATGTTTTTCTAAATAAATAAATACAATTATATAGATATTATATAATTATTGTATAGAATATGCATGAAATCTATATCTATAATATATTAAAAGTGTGAAGATACTTAGAAAAGTGCTTTGAACTTTTTGCCCTTCATTAAAAGTCTCTGCAATAGACAAAATCGTCATTTATTATTTATTTTTATTTAATTATTATTCTATATAAATAAGATATTTATTTAGAATTTGAATCCAAATTGAAATTGGATGATTTTATCACGTGAAAGTCCACTTTCAAATTGAATTGAGTTTTCGAAATATGTATTCTATAAGGAAAGTCCATTGCAACAACATTGCAATTCCAATTACGAATTGGAGTTAAATTTTTATCATATAATAAGTAAACATTTATTTTAAACAAATTTGTAAACTATATGAGAAAAAAATTTAAATACATGGAAAGTAATATATGAAACTTTTTTTTATATTTTAAAAATCCGAAGATACAAGTTTTCTTTGTGCACTCCTAAATATATGTGAAGCTTCGAAATTTTTTTTTTATATAGGAGTAAACTGCTAAAAAGTTTTCTACTATAGGTTGCTTCTTCTTTTTTGTTTTCCTTCTTACGTCCTTTTACTATGACTTTGTGGCATATATATAATTTATTTTTTGTAGTTGTGTATCAATGTTAGAAAATTATGCACAGTTAAAAGACTACTTTGTAATTGTTTGGGGGTGGGGGGTTGGTGATCGAAAGTTATAGAGCTGTCGAATTTTTTGATTCCTGACTTGATATTAAATGTAAAAATTTGATGATTATGTATTCTTTGATTTTAATATAATTTGTTTGATTTTCTACGTCCTGGCGTGTTATGCTTATTATTATTTTATTTTGTACAATTTAACAATTGTGCTTCGATGTACAAACTTTGTGTTTTTAATATAATCACGGAGAAACAATTTTTTTCCGAGAAACTGCAAGGGAAAAAGAACGTATGATACTATTCATTCTTTACAAATTAGAATATGTATCTCCCACTATTTTACCTTTTTTGTTTGTTTTTTGCATGTGACCAACTGAGAAGCTACTATAGCATAATTATAAATTCCACAAAGAGATTCTTACATGAAATTTCAGAATTTCGAATATAATTCAAAACAGAAAAGAAGGATTCATAGGCAAGATGAATGACATAGAGCCTCCCAAATAGAAATTGTCTTACAATGTGTTATACTGCTCGGACTCTTTAAAAATATACACAAAGTGTACATGTCATATTCTCTAAAAATAGTGTATTTGATTAATCCGACATGATTATAGCATCGAAAGTGACAAGTCCCTGAACTTAGACTATATGTATACTATAACCTAAGAACTAATCTTGCATATCATAATGATAGAACAATTAAAGACTCTCAAGACTCTAGATTTAGAGAAAAAAGAATATTTGTTTGATGCCTACATATTCTTCAATAGATATTGTATCAGTAAAGTAGTTGAGGGAGAAAAAAAAAACGAGTATTAGATAAGGACCTGTCGTAGCACTATAGTATACAATTAGCTTAACCCTGCGTGGGACTATTTTAATTTTTGCATTCACTATTCCCTAAAAATATAGCCCTTATTTTGGTTTTGTTGTATTTTTATGTATTTATGTTATTAAAAAAAATTGGGGTGGCAATGGAATGTGTTGCACCGGCATATGTATCTTTACAAATGAATAGGATTACCTTTCGTATAAAAGGTCACAACCTTAAGACCTGACCATGATTATCAATTCGAGTCCAACCCCTATTCTCAACTCGAGATCCAACCCTAACATAATTCTTAACTTGAGACCCAACCCTAAATCCTGACTTAAGATTCGACTCCCGACGCAAAACCTGACCTCGACTCTCGACTCTAAACTCTCTGTTTCAACTCTTGGTACGAGATCCACATCATAACTTTGGACCGTACTCGACCGCGATACCCACCTCGAGATCCAATCTTAACTTCTAACTCTAAAGTAGGACCTAACATTGGCTCTCAATATATTATCCAATCACGACTCTTGACCCTAATTCAAGACCCACCCTGACTCTCAAATGAGGTTGAACCCTGAGTCTGGGTCAATAATTAGGGTTGGGGTTGGGATTCAAGAGATGAGTCCAAGGTCGAGGAAGTCAGAGTTTGAGTCGGAGGTTAGAAGTTTGGCTGATATTGAAAACTAATTCCTGTGTCATGGTTATTTCTCGAGTTGATGTTGGAAGTTGTTCCCGAATTGAGGTTGAAATCGATTTGGTCAAGTCTCGAAAGTCGGTACTCAAATGAAGGTTTAAAATTGAGTCTTAAGTCAAGATTGGATCTTGGATCCTATCTCTGGTCAGGGTTGACAGTCGGGAGTCGAGAGTCGAGAGTCATAGTAGGGAGTTGGGTCGAATCGAAGTTGAAAGTTGGGTCTCGGGTTGAGAATCACAAGTCAGGATTGGGATAAGTTTGATAATAAAAGTTGAGTATCGTTGTTGAATAAAATGCATGTTTTATAAGAGATATAAGGAAATTATGTAGAATGTGTGTAGAAATTGTATAGTTATAAAATACATATCAGAATAATAATAGCTGCCAAAAATTGTATAGGTAACATATAGAAATGATATAATTATTGTATAAAATGTGTATCTGGATACATACATATATATATATATATATATATATATATATGTGCCGTGTATAGAAATATATTATCAATGTATAGAATATGTATATGTATAGGAAGTGTATACCCTATAGTATAATGTAGATATACAATGTGTATAGAAATTATATAATTGATGTATAGTATATGTATCTGTATAATATGTGCATAAAGCTATATTATTATTGTATAAAATATGAATGTGTATTGTTATTGAATAATATATATTTTTAATATAAGCAATAAAAATATATATATTTTTTTATTTTGATTGATAAAAAAGAATAACTTTTGTAACTGCACAAAATATAAGTGTAATATTATGAAAAATAAAGTAGAGAAGAACAAGAGTAGAGAGAGAAGAGAGAGTAATTCTTATTTCTCTTGAGGGATGATTTACAATTAAGAAAGCCCTTCTATTTATAGGTGAAATTTACTCTTAGTTTCTCTCTAAAAGATAGATGCTTCAAATCCTGATAGATATCAACAAGATCTTGATTGATCTTGATAGATCTTATCTATATTCTTGATAGACATTCACTACAACTGATATACATCAATATCTAACACTCCTCCTTGAACGTCTAATAGATAATGTGCCTCGCTAAATCTTGATAGAAAAAAACTCAAAACAGCAAAAAAATTCAGTGAAGGAAAAAGAGTACACATATCTAATAATACACATATAGGCTGCCTCATAAAGACCTTACAAGGAAAACTCAGTGGAACAAAACCTCGTAAGAAAAAAAGAGTACAACGATTATTAACTCCCCCTAATAAGAACGTCCTTAAACCTTTGCATCCCGATCTTGTGCACCATTTTCTTGAAAGTTGCAGTTGGGAGAGACTTGGTGAATAAATCAGCCACATTGTCACTCGAACGAATCTGCTGCACGTTAATATCACCATTATATTGTAGCTCGTGTGTATAGAAAAGTTTTGGTGAAATGTGCTTCGTTCTATCTCCTTTTATGAATCCTCCCTTAAGTTGTGCTATGTATGCTGCATTATCTTCATATAAAATTTTGGGTACTTTGTCACATTTCAAATCATATTTTTTTTGAATGAGATGTATCATGGACCTCAAGATAACTAATAAGATAACGCAATGTTATTGCATCCATAACTGGTGAATATGTCTCGTCATAATCGACACCAGGACATTATAAAAATTCTTGTTCAACAAGGAGTGCCTTATACCTCAGTATTTCATTTTTCTCATTTCTTTTTTGCATAAAGACTCATTTATAACCAATAGACTTAACACCATTAGGTGTTTGATATATAGGTTCAAAAACTTCACGTTTGACAAGTAAATTTAATTTGAATTGAATTGTTTCTTACCATTTTGGTCAGTCATTTCGCTGTCAACATTCTATGACAGATTAAGGTTCAAGATCCTCACTATCTTGCTTGATTTTTGTTGCAATTGTTGCAATATTATATGGAAAGACATAATACTACTATTTTAGATAAATTCAAATTAGTTCCAACATCACTTCAATTTATGGATAGTTTCTCATTTTTTTGAGTCTCGGGCTCATTGATTCCTTCAGGGATATCAATATTGCTCAAATCTTGAATTTTCATACTAGGATCTTTCTTAGTGTTATCTTGACTATTTATTTTTATTTTTCTAAGATTTTGATTCTTAGAATCCAATGGTCTACCACGCTTCAAGCGTGCTTTATACTCATTAACTATGACACTGATGGATAGTCCTTTAGGGACATCAATTCGAATTAGGATATTCTCTGCAGGAATATGTGATTTGGTGATCCTTTTTAAATCTGTAAATACATCTAGCATTTGATTTACAATTTTCTGCATATGAATAATCTTTTGTACTTTTTGCTCACAAATAGAAGCACGTGGATCAAGATGAGATAGTGATGACTTTTTTCACAAAATTTATCTTTTGATGTCACTATCTCCTCCCCTTAATTTTAAAAAAACTACCTCATCAAATCGAATCAGCAAATTAAGCAGTGAAGAAATCTCCCATTAATGGTTCAAGATATCGAATAATGAAGGGTGATTCAAACCCAATATAAACTCCTAATCTTTTTTGAGGGCCCATCTTAGTGCGATTTGGTGGTGCTATTGGCACACATACAACGCACCCAAAAATTTATAGATGAGATATATTAGGCTTTTGATCTAAAATCAATTGCAATAGAAAAAATTTATGATAATTTATTGATCTAAGACGAACAAGTATTGCAGCATGCAAAATTGCATGACCCCAAACAGAAGTTGGAAACTTAGTTTTCATAAGCAATGGTCTTTCTATCAACTGCAGATATTTAATTAATGACTCGACAAAACCATTTTGAGTGTGAACATGAGCTACAGGATGTTCCACTCTTATCCTAATTGATAATCAATAGTCATTAAATACTTGGGATGAAAATTCTGTAGCATTATCAAGGCGACTAAACTTAATATGATTATCAGGAATTGTGTCTGTAATCATATTTATTTGTGCCAATAATTTTGCAAATACCAAGTTGCGAGATGACAATAGGCACACATGAGACCATTTAGAAAAAGCATCTATTAGGACCATAAAGTATCTAAAAACCCACCCACCCACTAATGTATGTGTTCCAAGAACGGGGGGATTCAATCCCAACTTTTGTTGGTGATGGCCTCACAATTAGCTTGCCTTGATAATAAGAATTACATGAAAATTCACCATTTGAAAGAACCTTCAAGTTCTTTAATGGATGTCCATTTGAATTTTCTATAATTCATCTCATCATTATAATTTAGGATATCCCAGACGATCATGCCAAAGTACGAAAGTATTAAAATTAGTAAACTTCTGATTTACTATAAAATGTGTCTCAACTGCACAAATCTTTGTCCAATATAGACCAGAAGATAAAGTAATTTTTTTTTCTATAACACATGTCTGTCCAGAGACATTCTTGGTGATATTAAGATATTCATGATTCATCTCATCAATTGTCTTGATATGATAACCATTTTCACGGATATCTTTAAAACTCAACAAGTTTCTCCGAGACTTAGGAGAAAATATAGCATTATTATGATGAGTTTAGCTACCTTAGACAACATTATAATGATTTTTTCAAAGACTTCAATCATATTAGCACTATCAGAAATTGTTGTAACACTAATCTTGACCATGTTTAGATGAGAAAAATATTTCTCGTCTTTGAATATCGTATGTGTAGTGCCAGAATTAATCAAACAGATATCTTCACAATTGGACAACTTACTTTGAGAATTATCCATATCTTCAAGTAAAATAAAATACACAAAATAAATATATTAAATATTTGTGTGTCAAAACCTACAAAGAAAAATTAAATAATAATGTAATAACCTAGTAATTATTTTTGATTTATTAATAAATAATTATCTTTTGGCTTTTAGTTGAAAATAACAAAAGTGTGTTGCTTTTATGCACTAACCAACACCAAGATCAAAATAAATAAATAAATAAATTTAAATGAAATCAAATTGAGTTTTGATTACTAATGGACTACAAATAAAAAAAAAATATGACTAAAACAATCAAAATTAAAATACTAGAACTCATGCAAATAACTACTTTTGCATGATTTTTTTTCACTAACTCTTATTACTAAAACAAATAAATTTAAAAAATTATTCATTCTTTCATGTTTATGAAACCATCACCAATCAAGATCAATCTTTCCTTCTGGATGCTCGAAAAAGTCTGCTACATCCAAGCATGTGATGTCAATATCATTTTCAGAGAGAAAGTTAGCCTCGAGATTTTTCTCTTTCTTCTTTAGTGATGTTGGATCCTCTGAATGTAATACAGTGCTTGAAAGCACGACAGTCAAGTGAATAGTATCCTTTTCCACCACACCGAAAATAAGTAATTGCTTCACGTTTCTCATTTTTTCTCTTTTTATTTGATGAATGACTAACACTAGGAATAGGGTTTGTTTCTTGGTCATCACGACCACGGCCACGTCTTGGACCGCGACCTTTTTTACACCTAACATTGTGAGCATACACATTATTCACCTTAGGAAATGGTGCAAAATCAGTAGGTCGATTCTCGTGATTTTTCATCAATAAATTATTATTTTATTCAGCCACGAGAAGATAAGAACTCAGTTCAGTATACTTCTTGAAACCATTCTCTCGATATTGCTGCTGTAAGAGAACATTCGAGGCATGAAAAGTGGAGATCATCTTTTCCATCATATCGTCACCGTTGATAATCCCTCCACATAGTTTCAATTGAAAAGAAATTCTGAATATGACAGAATTGTACGCATGAGCAGACTTATAGTCCTGAAACATCAGATGCATCCATTCATATCGTGCTTTTGGGAGGATGACCATCTTCAAGTGGCCAAACCTTTCTTTTAGGCTATTCCACAAAACAAGTGGATCCTTAGTAGTAAGGTATTCAATTTTTAGAATTTTGTCAAGATGATGACTCAAGAAAATCATAGCCTTATCACGATTTTGATTAGATGTTGTATTTTCTTTCTTTATGGCGTCTCCAAGACCCATAGCATCTAAATGGATTTCAGTATCCAACACTCATCAAATATAGTTCTTGCCCGAACGTTGAAGGGCAAAGAACTCGCATTTCGTAAGATCATTAGCCATATGAAAAAATGAAAGAAAAATAATACCTTATCTTTTAAATTTGAGATGGTAGAGTCTCGTGCTGATAATCTATTATGAAAAATAAAGTAGAGAAGAACAAGATTAAAGAGAGAAGAGAAAGTAATTCTTATTTCTCTTAAGGGATGATTTACAATGAAAAAAACCCTTCTATTTATAGGAAAAATTTACTCCAGTTTTTCTCTAATAGATACTTCAAATTCCGAGATATTAACTAGATCTTGATAGATGTTAACTATATTCTTGATAGACACCAACCACTACAACAAATATACATCAATATTATAACACGTAAAGAGTTATAGTTCATTGACCTTTCTCCATTTTAATAATGATCTTCACCGTATTGGAGAAAAAAGAAAACTTATCGAATTATATGTGACTATTAAAAAAATTAATAAACTAATTTCTTTTGTAAGGTAGCAGTGGAAAAAAGCTATTTAAAGAGGGGGGAGGGGGGGGACAGCAGCGGAAAGAAGAATGGCCGGCCATACACTGGAAATTAGGGGTGGACATAAATATCGAAAAATTAAAATATCGAACCAAATCAAATTAATTCAATTTTTTGATTTCAATTTTGATTTATAAATTTATAAATTTGATATTTCGGTTCGATTTTCAATTCTTGTATTGATGTAATTCGGTTTTCGATTCAAACCATAATTTTTAATACACTTTTTAATTATTACATATATAAAATATATATTTAATATTTATATATAACTATCTAAATTCTAAGCCCATTAGCTACAGCCCAAATATAGGCTACCCGACACCTGCTACAGTCCAAATTACTAATTTAGGCTATTACATTCAGCAAGAAGCCAAGATTAATAAGGCAAGCTAGTTTTGGTAGTTTATTACAAAACTACACATTATAGTCTGTTGATATAAATTATGAAGGATTGAAAGATTACATTTCATGTTTTATCTATGTTACACCATAGGACATTCTGTATATATCTTCATCTGATATTTGCGTGAATATGCAAAATGTGTTAGAACTTAGCATGGTCGAATTGGCCTAGTTAAAAGTCGAGTGCATAAACAAACTTAGCACTTCTGCTGATGTACATGTAACATTTGCAAATGCACTTATTACTTATTAGTTCTCTGGTTATTGTTTTCCAGAGTATTTTCTTGATGTAGTGTATTAATACGTTTCAATGTTGCTAGACATCAAGAAAACACTTAGTGACTTAGTGCCAGTTTGTAGTTCCGGAGTTTGTTGTTAAAAGTATATTATCTAGTTCAATAACATTCAAGTGCTGATAAGGAAAGAAACCAAAAATCTTATATCATGAACATGCACAAAATAGATTGAATTTTAATTTTTTATTTTAAATAGTCCAATTTACAAATAGAATTTAGCCCATTAAATATGCCAAGAATCAAAAAATTAAAATTATAACACCAAAATCGAATCTATTTATTATAAATTGAACCGAACCGGATTAATTCAATTCGATTTTCGATACACATAATTTAAACACCGAAAATCGAAAAAAAATTTTGAATCCAAATTAGCAAATGCCCATCCCTACTGAGAATAAAATTTTACTGGCCACTCGGTGGCTTCTCTTTCGGCCGAGTGTGCATATTTGTCTTTTCCCTTTATTTTTTTCTATTTGTCGAAACTTGGCTTAATTTTCAGCCCATTTCATGTTCTTATAAATAATAAGAGAAAAATTAAATAATAATATTATTTAACTTACCATGCAGATTCAACAAAACAATCTTTTTTGAAGTTTCACCAATGTGTGCGAAGAATGCAGTTTGGGCAGACATCTCAGAAATTTTTTTAAGAGGAAAATTAGTTCTAATGCTAATGAAAACATTTTCTTTTTGAATCCTGATTAATCATCAGGGGTTGTAATTTAACTATGATTGGTTGTTTCTTTTAATTTCAATGCATATCCTCTTTATCAAAAAGAAAATCTCTACTCTTTTATTAAATTACATTTCATCTAATATTTTTCTTTCTCTCTCTAAAATTTATTGATATATTATAGAAAAATGTGATGTATCTATATAAAATAAAGTGGTGTATCTGACAGAATGTGATATATCAGTGTAAAATTAAGTGATGCATCTGAAAGAATGTGATGTATCCGTGTGGACTAAATCAGAAATTTTCAGTAATATTGAAAAGAGTTGAGATGGGAGTAATTAACTCAAAAATGATTGAGATTTATGTAACTTTTACTAAACTAAGTCCAATACATAAGGTATATTGTATTAAGAGGTTTTTACCAAAATGTAGCAATGAAAAAAAAATGCAATGTAACGATATTGTATAATTGGTATATAAATGTGCGTAATATATATGTGTGTGCGTGTGTATATATATACATTCATATATGTTGTTTATACAATTTATACACTAGATTGTTGATATAATTTTTTTATCTGTATTACTTTTAAATGAAATCACATTAAATAACAAAAAGTCCATTAAGAAACGAAGAAGGAAGAATGATGTCCTCCAGACAAGTAAGCCTAATCCAACCTAAAGAACAAGAATTAAAGGGAATCAAAATAGAAACAACATATATCAATATCTAAAGTACATTAATGTGGGAAGCATAAGATAAAATAAAGAGAGATACGGGTAAGCTTGGAATCCTCCAGCACTACATCAATCTTCACAATGTCAATGCTGAAAGAAAATAATCTACAATATGCTATTTGGTCCAATACTTGCACGGAGTGCAGAGAACAAGCAAAAAGAAAAAGAATCAAGGGTGAGTACGAAACCACATGTACTCGGCAAACATCGCCAATAACTGATCCCAATACAAAGCGATGATGAGAATCACCACCCCAACTACCCAATGTTTCTCAAAGAATTCTATTTCCAGCAATTACACCATTTTATCCTATCAAGATAACCAAACGCAACAGGCACAACATAAATCTACATAGGATAGACATTTTAGTCTAGGTGAGTTAGTGTTAGCCATTTTATTATCAATAATAAGGAAATTTAATTATGAAGAAGACTGTAACACCCCCTATTTTCTTAGCGTAATCTAAGTCCCAGTGTATGAGTATTTGTCTATGAAATTTTTGAAACACTCATTATTTTTTTATTTAGAGCCTGTCATTGTGTAGAAAATTCAATTAGATTTTCAACGATATAAAATTTTCTCAAATTCGATAACCGGGTAAAAAATTATGGCAATTTTAAGTTTCAGTCACAAAACCCCATCATTTTAATCTTTAGTGCATCGTGGAGCAGGCCAATCTCCCATTTGGAAAAATCCAGTAAGGGTCTGCGATCTTGGTGCATCGCGCCATAGGTCAAATTGACGCTTGTCAATTTTCAGTGGGCCTCCGCGATCATAGCGCATCGTGGAGATGGCCAAATTGGCACCCACAGGCTTACCACGATGGTGGCGCGTCGCGACATTTGTCCAAGTCCCAGTTTTTCCTTTTCCAGTGGCTTGGCGTGATAGTGACGCGTTAAGCTAAGGCCAAAAATCGGGATTTCAGTTTCCAGCTTGTATTTTTTTTAATTCGTTTAAGGGTATTTAGGTTTTTTTTCTAAGCCCTAAACTTGTCCTAAACACAAAATTTATTCTCTAATTGACCTAAATACTCATCATTATTCACTTTCTCTCAAATTAAAAGTCCCCTCTTTCAAGAACAAGAAACCCTAGCTCTCAAGAATCAAGGTCAAATCTCAAGAACTCTCCATCAATCCTTCCAAATTCATCATCCCAGGTATGTTAGATGTTCATCCATAGATTCCTTTCATCCGTGGAGCTCAAGTAACCTTTTTAATTATAAAGTTATGATCTGTTTAAAGTTATTTGATTTTAAATCATGACTTCATCCATTAATCTCCATGACCTTTGATTTAATACCATGTTTTAATGAAGTCATTGATGTTATTCGATTCCTCATGTTTTAGTGTTATCATTTATTGAATTAAATTATGACTTCCATGATAATTTCATGTCAATTATGCTAGTCCTTTAGTAATTCTATGATTATTTTAAACCATGAACTATAAGTGTTTGATAAAATGCCTACAAGAGCAATTAATTTAATAAGAGTCTTCATGCTATGTCCTTCAATGTTTTAGTGTCATGCTACTATTATTGTTTTGAGTCCTGGGAGTATTAAATACCCGAAACCGTAGCTGTTTACTTAATGTTGTCTAAGTATCTTCAGAATAACTTTAGATTATATCATGAGCATTATCAGAACAGTCAGTTAAACTCAGAATAGTCTAGATTTCAATGTCATTCAGTTGGGAGTAGGATTTAGCACCGAGTGAGTGTAGGGATGATGGCTTCCCCGTCAGATAGGCAGAGTCGGTAGTAAAAGTCCCTATACTCCAGAACTATGTAGCCAGCTTAGGATATGAGTAGTCACTCGTCAGATTAGGCTTGAATATCTCGCAGAGGTCACCCGTTAGTTCAGGCTTGACACACCTAGTCCTTTGGACATAATATCAGTTTAGTGGTTTCATACAACCAGCATTAGTACCTTTGGCACGGTATTAACACCCTTCCAATTGGTGTTATAGGTTGGACCCCGATTAACTCAAATTGGGGAATGTCGGTTAGATGATACCTCTCACAGTCTCAATTATAATCTCAGTTACAGTCTCAGCTCAGTTATTCAGTCTTAGTGTTGTTTGACCAAAGCATACAACTTTCGGTTATTTTCAGTATTTTAGTTTGCAAATTTCATCCAGTTCATGTCATATACTTTGTCATGTATCCTCAGTGTCTACAGATTTTCATGTATTTTTAGTATTTTACAAAATTTTATGCATGTTCAGTATCTACAGATTTCATGTTCTCTATTCAGTATTTCATGTTTTACATGTATATTCAGATTGATCATTACTCCTATTCATGAAACCTTGTATCTCAGCCTACCCCATTTAGCATGCCAGTACATTCAAAGTACTGATTGCATACCTTTCTTTTGCGCTATGATGTCTCATATCATAGGTGCTGATGCTCAGTTCTCGAATCGCACTTAGTCTCTCATATTCTCAGTAGTACAGTAGCAGTGGAGAGTCCTCATCACCCAAGGATAGGCTATCTTATTTCATGTCTTTATTTCAGTAGTCAGTAGAGTTAGTTGAGGGCTTGTCCCATCAACTCTCATTCAGTCAATCTTAGAGGCTTTGCAAATATTACAGTTAGTTAGTTGTTTAGTTTATCAGTACTTTATCAGATTCAGACAATTATTTTCCTAGATTTATATTTTAGTTTGAATTTAGATATTTAAAAACTTATGGAACTTCAATTATTCTTTCGCAATTCATGATTATATTATCCAATGCTCACAGCAGGTACCAGCTCACAGGTTAGCTTGTGGTCCCTCGAGACTGTAAGCAATGTGTAACGACTAGGGGTAGTCTCGGGTCATTACAGACTTTGTATCAAAGCCTAAGGTTTTTAAGTGTCCTTGAAAGTCTGAAAGCTGCATAGAGTAGAGTCTTGTGCATGGGTGTGTAGCGTGCCACACTTATGGACGAGAGGCTACAAGGTGTTTAGGAAAATTTTTCCTTCTTTTAGTATTCATGTCGTGCAAGTGGCACGAGCTCAAGTTAAACTCTCTGTGTAATCCACTTCTTCCTTCCGTTTATAGAACATACCTCCTAAGAAGAACAAAAAAAGAATAGAAACTCGGCCAACCCCTCAGCTCGTCCAAGAAGATCCTTTGGATGAACATGTCTCTCATGCAGAATTCAGGGCTGCGTTCACTACTCTAGTGAACTCCGTAGCAGCACAGAATAAACGGCCAACCGTTATTTCAGTCAACCCAGTAGACAATGCTGCTGCAACTAGAATTCAGGATTTCACCCGAATGAATCCTCCTTCTTTTACGAGATCCAAGTCTGAAGAGAATCCACTGGAATTCTTATATATGGTTCATAAGGTCACGGATGCTATAAGGGTGACGTCTAATCAGAGTGCGAAGTTGGCTATAAATTAATTACAGGATGTAGCCCATACTTGGTTTAAGCATTGGAAAGTTGATAGAGGTGTTGATACAGGGCCTATAGAATGGGAAGAGTTTGCCATGACTTTTTTGGACATATTCTTTTCATTAGAGTTGACGGAGGCCAAAGTATTAAAATTTATTAATTTGAGGTAAGCCAACATGAGTGTGAGGGAGTATTCTCTCAAGTTCACTCAATTAGCTAGATATGCTCCTCATGTGGTGGCTAACAGTAGGTCCAAGATGAGTAAGTTTGTGTCTGGCATATCTGATAGTGTGGTCAAGGAGTGTAGGACCATAATGCTTATTAATGAGATGGACATGTCTAGGCTGATAGTCTATGCTCAACAAATTGAGGAGCAAAAGATTAAGGAGAGGGAGAGAGAAAACAAAAGAGCTAGGACGAGTGGTTTTAATTTTAATCAACCAAAGTCAGAAGGTGGTAACCGTCCTCAGTTTTATCAGAGGTCTTTACACCCAGTACCCTCTTCAGCCAGTGCCTAGTACCCAAATTCAAAATCAACAATAGGGATAGGGCACTAAGCTTTAAGTCCTAGGTTAGTGTTAGTAGTGCTTGTACCAATCCTTTATGTCAGAAATATGGCAGACACCATCAGGGTAAGTGTAGAGGGGGTAGTGATGTGTGCTTCGGGTATGGCAAGCTAGGCCATCGGATTCGGGAATGTCGGGTAGGGATGCGCGCCAATAAGGCTATTCCCATCAGTCATTAGTTCCGTCCAGTTCCCAACTCAGTAGGGTGCCAATTCCAGTGTTACCAGTGGTCAGCGTCCGAACAGATTATATGTTCTTCAGTCCTGCTAAGATAAGGAAAATTCTCCTGACGTAGTTACTGGTACGTTACAGGTTTTTCACTTGCATGTTTATGCTTTACTAAACCCAAGAGCTTCTTTTTCTTTTGTAACTCCATATATAGCTGTCAATTTCAGAGTCAGTCCCGAAACTATAGCAGAGCCCTTTTCAGTGTCTACCCCAATAGGTGTTTCCATTATAGCCATACAGGTAAACAGGAACTATCCAGTCATAATATCTCAGAAAGTTACCTCAGTTAATCTCATGGAGTTAGAGATAAAGTATTTTGATGTCATTCTCGGCATGGATTGGATTCACTCATGCTATGCCTTAGTTGATTATAAAAACTGAATAGTTCATTTTCAGTTTCCAAATGAATCAGTCCTTGAATGAAGGGGTAGTACTACAGCTCTTAGGGGTTGGTTGATTTCGTACCTTAGAGCCAGAAAGATGATATCGAAGGGGTGTATTTACCATCTTGTGCGAGTCAAAGACTCTAACTCAGGAACTCCTACTCTTGAGTCAGTCCCAGTAGTAAAAGAATTCTCAGATGTGTTTCCTGAAGATCTTTTTGGAGTTTCTAACGAAAGGGAAATTGACTTCGGAATAGACCTTCTCCTAGATACTCAGCCTATATCTATTTTCCCATACAGAATAACTCCAACTAAACTCAAAGAACTGAAAGAAAAATTAAAGGATATCATAGAGAAGGGATTCATCAAACCCAGTATCTCCCCGTAGGGTGCACCTATTCTATTCGTGCATAAGAAAGACAGTTCTCTCAGAATATGCATAGACTACTGTCAGTTGAACAAGGTCACAGTCAAGAATAAATATCCACTTTCTAGAATCGATGATTTGTTCAACCAACTTCAAGGTGCTAGTTACTTTTCTAAGATAGACCTCAGATCAGGCTATCATCAGCTTAGAGTTAGACAATGTGATATCCCAAAAATAGCTTTCTGAACTCGGTATGGTCACTTTGAATTTCTAGTCATGTCCTTTGGTCTTATAAATACCCCAGCAGCCTTCATGGACTTGATGAACCGAGTGTTCAAGCAGTACTTGGACATGTTCATCTTAGTCTTCACTGATGACATCTTTGTTTACTCCCATAGCGAGAATGAGCATACAAACCACCTCAGAGTAGTGCTTCAGACTCTTAAAGCCCATCAGTTGTTAGCTAAATTTAGTAAGTGTGAATTCTGGCTAAGATCAGTAGCTTTCCTTGGCTATATTATTTCCGGTGATGGCATTAGAGTTAATCCTCAAAAGACTGAGGCATTGAGAAACTGGCCTAGACCCATCTTCTTATCAGATATCAGAAGTTTCTTGGGTTTAGCTGGCTATTATCGTTAGTTTATTGAAGGGTTTTTCTCTATTGCATCCCCCGTGTCCAAATTAACTCAGAAGAAAGTTAAGTTTCAGTGGTCAGATTGTTGCGAGAAGAGTTTTTAGGAGTTGAAGACTCGACTTACCTCAACCCTAGTTCTTAATCTACCAGACGATTTAGATGGTTTTATCGTGTACTGCAATGTATCTGGAGTAGGTTTGGGTTGTACCCTTATACAGAGAGGTAAGGTCATAGCCTACGCCTCCAGACAGCTTAAACCTCATGAGAAGAATTATCCCACTCATTATCTTAAGATAGTAGCAAAAGTATTTGCCTTACAGATTTGAAGGCATTACTTGTATAGGGTGCATGTGGATATGTTCACAGATCACAAAAGCCTTCAGTATGTGTTCTCTCAGAAAGATTTAAATTTGCGTCAGAGAAGATAGTTAGAGTTATTGAAGGATTATGGCATGAGCATTCTGTATCATTCAGGAAAGGCCAATGTAGTGGCTGATGCTCTCAGTAGAATATCTATGGGTAGTGTAGCTCATATTAAGGATGGTAAGAAAAAGTTAGCTCAGAAGTCCATCAGCTTGCCTGACTAGGTATTCATTTACTCGATTCAGCAGAAGGTAGTATATGGGTGCAAAGTAGCTCAGAATTATCTCTAGTTTTTGAGGTGAAGGAAAAACAGGATAGAGATCCCAATCTAGTTAAGTTGAAAGAATCAGTTAGAATCAGAAAGTGGAGGTTTTGTCCCAAGGGGGAGATGGTGTTTTGCATTATCAGGGTAGATTGTGTGTGCCTGGTGTAGATGATTTGAGGCAACCAATTCTTGCAAAAAAGCATGGTGCATGTTACTCTATTCATCCAGGGGCCACTAACATGTAACGTGATTTACGGGAGATCTATTGGTGGAGTGGGATGAAGAAATGTATTGCAGAGTTTATAGCTTAGTGCTCTACATGCCAACAAGTTAAGATTGAGAACTAGAAGCCTAGTGGGTCCATGCAGGAGTTCAGTATTACCATGTGGCAATGTGAGGAAGTGAACATGGACTTTATGACAGATTATATCATGATCATTATTAGAACAGTCAGTTAAACTCAGAATAGTCTAGTGTTTCATTGTCATTCAGTTGGGAGTAGGATTTAGCACCGAGCGAGTGTAGGGATAGCGGCTTCCCCATCAGATAGGCAGAGTCGTTAACAGTAGTCCCTACACTCCAGAACTACGTAGCCAGTGTAGGATATGAGTAGTCACCCATCAGATTAGGTTTGACTATCTCGCAGGGGTCGCCCGTCAGTTCAGGCTTAACACCCTTAGTCCTTTGGACATAATATCAGTTTAGTGGTTCTATATAGCCAACATTATACTCGTGGCACAGTATTAATACCCTTCCAATTGGGGTTATAGGTTGGACCCCGAGTAGCTCAAATTGAGGAATGTCGGTTAGATAATACCTCCCACAGTCTCAATTATAATCTCAGTTATACTCTCAGATCAGTTATTCAGTCTTAGTGTTGTTTGAGCAAAGCATACAACTTTTGGTTATTTTCAATATTTTAGTTTGCAAATTTCATCCAGTTCATGTCATATACTTTGTCATGCATCCTCAGTGTCTACAGATTTTCATGTATTTTTAGTATTTTACAAACTTTTATGCACGTTCAGTATCTACAGATTTCATGTTCTCTATTCAGTATTTCATGCTTTACATGTATATTCAGATAGATCATTACTCTTATTCATAAAACCTTGCATGTTAGCCTACCCCATTTAGCATACCAGTACATTCAAAGTACTGATCGCATACCTTTCTTTTGTGCTATGATATCTTATATCATAGGTGCTGACGCTCAGTTTTCGGATCGCACTTAGTCCCTCATATTCTCAGCAGTACAGTAGCAGTGGTGAGTCTTCATCACCGAGGATAGGCTATCTTATTTTATGTCTTTATTTCAGTAGACAATAGAGTTAGTTAGGGGCTTGTCCCATCAACTCCCAGTCAGTTAGTCTTAATGGCTTTTCAGACATTACAGTCAGTTAGTTGTTCAATTTATCAGTACTTTATCAAATTCAGACAATCATTTTCCTTGATTTATATTTCAGTTTGAATTCAGATATTTAAAACCTTATGGAACCTTGGTTATTCTTCTGCAATTCATGATTATATTATCCAGTGATCACAGCAGGTACCAGCTCACGAGTTAGCTTATGGTCCCTCGGGACTGTAAGTACCGTGTAACGATTAGGGGGTAGTCTCAGATCATTACAAAGACTTACTAATGCAATATATCTTGCCTAATCAATTATAATTAACTAACAATATGAGATAAAAATAGGGGAAGTGTGTATATATAAGAGTTATCTCATACTACCAAAAGTTGCTACACAACTATCTCTTTGATCAAGACACAGTCATATCCCACATCTTATACCTCAACCTACCAATCAATATAAGACGATGTAAGATAATGTAATGAAGTGTAATAAATGCTCAAGCACAATATCACAAACAAGATTATATGGCAGTATTAAAACACAGGAGTATAAACTAACACATTATCAAACTTTACCAAGAAAGGTAATGCAATATACATAATGCAATGGAATGTAGTGATGATGGTGATAATGAATGTTTGAAATTAATTATATAATTTTTGGTATATACCAATCGAGCAACGCCGCTCCTAAAGTAAGACTCATGGGGGTTCGCAATACATATACTTTCCAAAATTTCAATCCATCACTTCACCTAATATTTATGAATCAAGGTTTCCATAATACCTCATAAAATATCTCAATTAGTCCTATCGACATATTTATTGAGATCTAGATATTTTAAAAAATATCTCATTTTCTTTCAAATGAAAAAAAACTCAGTGGTATCAATATCATGAACACGTCTGAATGAGACAAAGATATAATGCTCATAATCAAATCAGGATGAAGATGTGAATCAATTCAATAAAAGTATAAGTAAGCTCAGAATCAACTCTATATGACAATGTTCCATGATGTAAGACATCGTAGAGCACCACTGGTATAAATAGTCATGCATGACGTTAATAATTTTATTTAAAAGTCTCCATTCTAGTATCACCAATATGATAAAGGTAATTTAGTGCACAAAATTAAGTATGACAATTTAATGCACAATATGACAATTTAATGCACAATCATGACCTATCACGAGAAGTCAAGTCCTTACTAGGAGGTACAATGATAAATGTGATAGTTAAATGCCCAATCATAGCCAACTATACAACTCAAGTCCTCACTCAGGTGTCACCACCATATATGCTTTCAAAATCAACAATTATATGTACAAAAGCTCCCAGTAAGGCACACAATTATAAATATATATATATATATATATATATATATATATATATATATATATGTATGTATGTATGTATGTATATTTCGCAGAATTACCCAAAGCTAACTTGTCCCATACGATAAATTTCATCCACTACTACAAAACCATTTATACATTAAGTATTCGCTAAATCTAAATTATTCCATCACTAACATTACTAACACATCATTCCCAAAAGGTCACTAGTCCCTAATCATCACAATAAAGTCCACTAAATAAGATTCAAACTCTAAAATAGGCATTCAATAGAAATTATTTAAGATCACTAAGTTATGTGTCTACATTCTACTTCCAGGATAGTTACAAGTAATAGTACTAACTAAGAAAGGCAAAAATCCAACTAAAATCTATCAAAAGACTCGAATATCCATGGAGATTCATAACATTTCACCTAAGTGGGACCCTCAATTCTAAATGAATCAAAAAATATCAACAAACAAGCATACAACACAAACACTTTTGAAAAAGTTAAGATACATCTCAACTTGCCTTAAGTGAAGGTCCACAAGTCCAAACACTATTCAAAGCCTCAACTAAAAGCTTGAATCCCTCGAATTGACACCAAACACATCCAATATAATCAAATATGACATCCACAAGTCAAAAAAAATCAAATGATACCTATATTTACCGTAGTTAAAACGGATTCAAAATGGATTTGAAAAATAGGTTCGAAAAAAGAAAAGGGTAAAATTGAGATTTTCTTTAAGAAATACATTCCCCAAAGTTATAGAAATCTATAGTTGAAAACCCACACAATACTGAGTAGAAAACGGATCTCGAATCAAGGAGAACCCCAATTTACACTTTGCCGGTAACCAACACCCCCCCCCCCCCCAAAAAAAAAATAAAAAATAAAATATCACATTTAAAATAAAAAATTTAAAGTTTTTTTTTAAAATGTAATTAATGAAAAGTGATAGAATAAAGATTTAGGACTTACTCACGAAAGAAATATCCAAAAATCCTTTGAAATTTCCTTAATCCAAGCTATAGAAGTCCAAAAATTGAGAAAATACGATTTAGGACTGAAAATGATATTATAATCTGTCCAAGTCTAACGACCTCTGTGAATGCGGGCCCCTAGGTAGCAATCACGGGTTGGTTCTGATCTATACCTTTGTAAGAGACTCTAAACAAGAACGTAAAAGTAAGAATGTTTATGCTTCGCGAACACAGAGAGGAAGAGGGTGCACCAGAGAATGGGTTAAACCAACAAAACACACAAGGTTAAAATCTTCTGAACAAACCCTTAAGATTTGTTCAGGACCCTATAGAAATAACTAATAATGTTACCAGGCTAATTTTAATATTGTAGACTCAATGTCAACGTTAAATTTTCGAAAAAGGATCATTTTCAACCACTTAGCCCTTGGAATCATTTTTGGTCATTTTTACTAGTTTTTGACAAAGTGTCAAAATGCAAAATAAAGGCTCAAAACCCAAACAAACCATACTATTAATCCAAAATCGACGTTCTAGATCTAATAGAACTATCAGAATGATCATCAGAGACTTGGATCATAAAATATTGACCAAAATCAAACTAGCCTTTTAAGGGTGTTCAAAACCACAAATTCAATTAAAACACTCCCGAACACATCAGAAACTGTGTCAACTATCCCTACAACCCATAAAAGAGATAGAAAAATCACGGGAAAGAGAAAAATAGTCAAAAATAAAAAATTTAATTATAATATGAGGTTCACTATAGTATCCGCCATTAAGATTCAATTTGTCCTCGAACGTACATGCAAGAAAATGCCAAAACAGGTGTAGGATAGAAAATACCTCGAGAAACATCAAACAAGTACAACAATGTGGATTCAAAACTATAGAACTATCGATCTCACCATAGAACCAGAAAGCTATCCCATAAGGACTCACCAGGACACAACACTAGCATCTAAGGCCAAATTCTCAAAGAAGCCAAATTTTTATATTTTTTAACCTTATCTATACCCAAGATCCGAGTCAAACACAATAGAATGCCTAAATATACCCGACTAAACTAACTCTAGCAAATACACCACAAGACCCTGTTTACGACTGTAGACACCGAATTTTGTCCCTCTAAAAACCCAATTCATCCATTTTTATCTCACGTTATCATATATTCTCACCCCTGTAGTTATACCCCACAAAAATACAAAAATAAAAAAATTTCAATAAATTCCTAATATTTCCTTATCCTAACAAACTTTATCTCAACCAACTCACACCCCTCACCCTCAAAATCTACACTTCACCCATACACTTACACACGCCACATCATATTTTCCACAAGCTACCAATAATACACACCCACATAGGACACAATAAAAGAAAAGGAGGGCATTTTCATTTTTGGAGTTGAATATACAAAGAGAGGATCGAATTTATCCTTTCTTCTCCAAGAATAGATACACACGATAAGGAGGCACTCACTCTCAATTTACACACTACACAAAAAAAGGTACTACAATCACACTCACATACCTAGCGACACACACACCCTCATTCATCCTCTCCTCCATCAATACACACTACAACACTCAACATACACATACCTCACATCACTAAAATCAACACACACACACACATAAGAAAAGAAAAGTGAATGAAGGAGATAGTAAAAGAGAGGATCAAGAGAGAGATAGTGATAAAGAGAGAGAGAGAAATTGAGAGAGAAAATTGAGAAAACAAAAATGGGGAGTTGATCAGAAAAAATGGCGAGCTCATAAAAAAAGTAAAACAGTGAAATCAAGGGAGGAAACAAGTTTTTTTGGGTGCATTTGGTCACTGTTCCGGTGGCTGCTTTGATAGAATCACTTGATTGTCTCTCGATTTTGGGTGAATCTCATCAGGAACAGCTAATCTCACCAGAACCAGTGGTTGTTCGGTGGATTTAGGCCCCATCAATTTCAAAAATCATTTCCTTCATTTTGGAATACAGACAAATGACTGAAAATAACCAATTTTGGCGAGATCTCATACGGGTTTTCTTTCTTTCTCCATGTCCGTTTGAGTGCTACTTTTTCTTCCCTGGGATTCAAATTTGTACGGGTCATTATTGCTCATTGTCGAGTTGGATAGTTGGTGTTGAGGTTCGGCTCGAGGTTTCCAGGTGCGGACTCTCTTTATTCAAATAACATTGAGTTTAAAAGTTTCAAATTGAGATCCAATTCTACTCCTTCACTCTTTTTATTTCATTGTTTACTATATTTTGATGTGTTGGATTGAGTATTGTGTGTTGGTTTGATCCTTATTCGTGATGAATGTGTGTTCGTTTTGATTCATGATTAGTTCCCTTGATTATGGATTGTTTGGTTGAGATAGTGATGACGAGTTGTAAAAATTTGGTATAAAAAAGAAATGTGGGGGGTTGGATGGTAGCAATTGATAAAAATGAATATTGTTTAGTCTTGATTTATTTTCGTTGGTTGTTTTGGAGTAAATACGAATGTTAAACGTAATAGTATCATGATAGGATGAAATTGGTAGGCAAACGGAAGGTTGGGAAGGCAAATTTAGGAATAACGATTTGTTGAGTGTTTGAATATTTGTGTGAATGATTCGTTTTATTTTATCGCACAAAAATTAAAGTTGTACTTATTTTGCCGGGGAATGCCCCGAGGAATTTGTATTGATTTATTCGGGGAATGCCCCGAAGTATCACGTACGCAGAGGAGGCTCGTGATCAAGTCCCAAGGCATCGGGTAAGGCAGTGGAGCGTAGTTTTAGGATTAGCTTAGAATGGGATTTATATTTTCACATTCTTTCTATTTTTGGACTGTATAATTAGACTGGACACTATATTTTGTGTTTGTTTTGTTTTGTGTGTTTGATTGATTGTTTTATGTGTTTTTGTGTGGTTTATATATTTGTGTAGTTGAACCACGGGATCAAGTGGTGCCTAACACCTTCCCCACAATCAACAGAATTCCTTAGCTGGAATCTCTGTTCATAAACCAGTTTTAAGGAGTCAAAAATAGTTTTGAAAAAGGATTTCCAACGGTGACTTGGCACACCCGATTATGTCAAGTGGCGACTCTGAGTTTTGATTGTTAAAAGTAATTTTCAAAACAAAATTTTCATTTTTGTCACTTTACTAATAAAAATCCTTTCAAACTTAAAAATAAAATCTTTTCGGGTAAAAAAGGGGTGTGACAGCTCTGGCGACTCTGCTGGAGATTTTTCAAGAATTCAAGTTTATTTTTTTGGAGTTATATCGACTTAGTTTCACATTATGGGTGTATAAATATTTGGTTTGTGTTATTGTTTTTGTTATTGTTATCATCTTTGAGTGTTTACTGGCTACATGTTTATAATTTTTCCTCCTATGTGTTATCGCTTTATATTTGACTTCATTTGCATAATCTGAGTCATTTCTTTCTACAACAAGTTCTGTAGTACACGCTGTGTACATCCTTGTTAGTGAACCCCAGCGTAGGTCAGCCTTTAGGTCATGCTTATCTACATCATATTGAGACCTATCGGGACTCACTTGGTCCTTTGTAGGAGATTCACCTCTAAAGCATCCCTACGTACTAAATGTTGCCTTTTTAAGGGTAATGGGGTCATTTGACAGATTGATTTGGGCAAAAGCATGTGTTAGAAGTAAAGTGTGTAGGGAAGAATTTGTTGAAAAAAAAAAAAAAGGCAAAAAATAAAAGAGAGGTTCGCAGTTTAGTGTTCTTTATATTTTTTATTTTTCACAATCCAAAAATTCAAAAAGATTTTTACCTTTTCCACTCATTTCTCAAAAAACAAAATCATCAAAAACATTTTCCTTTTGCTTTCTTTAGTAAGCGTTTACAAGTCGAAAACTCCAAAAATATTTTTCCAATAGGAGATTTTATACAAAGAAAATTCAAAAAATGGTAGAAGTTTTGTACATCTCTTATAACGAAAATACCAAAAAGATTTTTCTTTCATAGTTGGTGGTGTCAGTTTTATGTGAAGTGTCAAATTGAAAACCCCCCAAAAAGATTTTATTTTCATCGTTGTATTTGTGTCTCTCAATTTAGGGTTTATTTTGTTCTTTAATCCTTAATTTTTCAATCTGGATGAATTACGTACCTCTGATTCTCCTCTCCCGGGAGTGAGATATGTAGGCAACCTATTGTGGGTTCAGGAATCTTATTTATAAATCCAAAAGAAGTTTTCTTCACTCTTCACTTTGAGTAGGTATTTAATATACATCTTTAAAAGAAAATCACAAAAAATATTTTCCTTTAATAGTTTCAAGTTTCATTTTCGTATGAAATTCAAAATTGAAATCCCAAAAAGATTTTTCTTTGGTAATCATAGGTTTCATTTTGTATTGGAATATAAAAAAAATAAAAAAAAAATCTCTTTACTCTTCATTTAGAGTAGGTGTTTCATATACATTTTTCAAAGAAAACTACAAAATGATTTTTCTTTAATAATTTCAAGTTTCATTTTCGTATGAAATTCAAAATTGAAAAATCCAAAAAGATTTTTCTTTGGCAATCCTAGGTTTTCGTTTTATATAGGAATCTGAAAAATTCAATTCCAAAAAGATTTTTTCATTCTTTATTTAGAGTTGGTGTCATATACATCTTTAAAGGAAAATGGCAAAAAGATTTTTCTTTAATAGTTCCAATTTTTAGTTTTAAATGAAATTTAAAATTGAAAACCCAAAAAGATTTTCTTTGGTAATCTAGATTTCATTTTGTATTGGGATGTTAAAGCTGAAAATTTAAAAAGATTTTCATCAAAATCTTTTGACAAATTGTTATTTTCTTTTCTTCTTAAAGTTTCAAGAAAAAGAAAAAAAGTTTAATTGGCCATTTTGGCAAGACTTCACGAATTACGCACACCTGATTCTCCTCTCTCAGGAGTGAGATACGTAAGAACCCTTCTTGGGTTCGGTGATATTTTAAAAAAAAAAAAAGAAAAAAAAAGGTTTTGAGAAAGTGTTGAACTCTAACATGTTTGTTATCTTTTTTTTTTCCAATTAATTTAAGGTGGTTGGTTTACGGCATTGTGGCATTGTAGCTGATTCTTCACATCATTCCAAATCCAAAAGGGTTAGTTGTGTCCAACAAGGATATAGAGAGTGACATCATGGATAAAACAAAGAGTTATGAAAACAAGAGTTTGAAGCAAGAGATTAGGAGACTAAAGCAACAAATGAAAGAAATGCACCAAACTTTGGCCAGTGGGTTGCCTCTTCCTCCATTCCCCACTATTGACCTCGCAAATATCCTGAGTTTTCCATCACAATTGCAAGCTCCATTTTCTAATATTTATGATGAACCACAATATGCTTCAGAATTCATTCCAAGCTAAAAACATCCCAATGATTCCATCACTCATTCTCTAGCTCCTCATATAAGCCTACCATATTCATAACACCACATATCGTCTGTGCTTTTGTTGCTCAACCTTTTACCGAGGCTTCTACTTTAGCTATCAATCCAACGATTGTGCTTCCTCAATCCACTAGTGAATCTAAATTCAATACTCTTGATGATCATTGTTATAATCTTGAGCCTACAGTTAAGTTAAGTAGACCGCCAAAATTTCTTATCAGAAGCCTAGCATGCCAGAAAAACCAGAAAAAATGGTTGGGAAAGGGAAGAGTGTAGAAAATAATATAAAAAGTTTCTGGGGACTTGTGGGCTATGAAGATGTTTCATATAAAAACTGGGGTATGTTTTCAAGTGTTAACCTTTCTCCAAACTTTTAGACATCGAAATTTGGAGAGCCTGATGGACATAAGGATTCTGTGAAATATTTGGGATGATATTGCAATCAATTAAGCAAAACTGAAGGAAAGAAAAAAAATACACCTATTGCTATACGAGGGCCAAAACAAAGTTTGAGAGGTCCAACCCACCAATACTGTCAGCCTCAATCTCGATCTTACATATTAGATCCACAGAACTACTTAGAACAAGGTTCCTTTCTCAAGAATCCAAGAAATCCCATTCCACTTTCTCAATATCCTTTGAAAAATGCACAATTGGATGCTCATTCATCTTTTTATCCACAATGGCATGCACCTGTCCCTCAACATCGTCCTCGACCCCCAAATATTTACCAAGGAACCTCTAAATATAATTTTCATCCAAGGCCAAAATTCGCAAAGAGGAGGAAGGAAAAGGATAATTTCACTCCTATTGGGGAATCCTATGCCAGTTTGTTCCAGAGGTTGAGACAGATGGGTATGATTACTCCTCTCCTTGGGTATACAACTGACCCACATTTAAGAAATTTTGACTCTAATGTACGGTGTGCATATCATTCTAATATTCAGGGTCACAGTACTGAAGATTATCGTACTTTAAAAAGAGAAATAGAAACGATGATCCAAGAAAAAATGATTGTAGTGAAAAACATTGGCATCTCAACCATCCCATTGATTTTTTCACCAGCACGCGGTACTGCATAATATGTGGGAAGCAATGAGTCAAGCATGGGGATCCAAAACTTATTTGTTAAAGGAAATGTTTCTAACAGTGGTGGAAGCTCTAGTCATGTTGATACGCAAACTAGTGGCTAGTATGTTAAGCTGAGCAATTGAGAAGTCACCCCTCTCCCTACCTGAAAGGATTGTTGGTAGTTTGTTTTGTTTTTCTTTTTATTTTCTTAATTATATCAGGGTTGTAGTTCGGAATCTATCTTGTTTTGTTTCTTTGTTGTTCATGTTTAAACCCTTCTATCTTTTATTTTAACTAAATAGAATGTCCGTCCCATTTTCCTTTGTGTTTTAAATATGTGTTGTTTGTTTCTTTTCTTTACATAGTGTATTTTATGTTGGCTCTAGTGATCTGACATGCTTATGGAATTTTCAGGCAGATCTTAAAATCCAATTTGAGCATGAACTCTGAATCAGGGGGCTAGAATTAGAAAAAAGGTAGTCGAGAAACTGATAGAGTGTTGACACATTTGGTGACCATATTGAAGCCTTCTTTTAATATTAAGGAAAATATTTTGAGAATTATAAGAATAACTTGGTAACCAATTGAAATACAGGTCTTAATTAGGTCAAAAATATGGGATCCTATATCAAGAGGAACAAAAAGAAAATCAATTCCACGAAGGCATGAGTCATTCAATGTGAGGGATGTACAACAAAGATGGAGTTATATGTTTGAAAAGTGTAGAAGAAGAGGTGACACACATGCTCGGGGCAAGTTAGTGTTGTAAAACATGTCATAAGTGATATTGATCGTGCACTTACGCATTGCATACTATGTACTAGCATTTTCAAGCATTGATATAACGAAGACATTTCATTCTGTTATCCAAACATTGTGTCATCCTTTGTTTATCCCATTTGAGCCTTAGTATTATTTTCTTTCATACCCCTCTTTTGAAATCAAGATAGAGTCAACAAAGCTCAAAAGAAAAGTGTCGAGCAAAAAAATAGAGTCAGAAAATTTTCAAAAAAGAGAAGAGAGAAAAAATGTGTCCAAAAAAAATAGAAGAGTGTCAAAGATAAATAGAGTCAGAAAAGTTCCAAAGAGAAAAAGTCAATAAAAGAAAATGAAAAAAATCAAAATCAAGCAAAACAAGCTGCCAGAACTACGCATGACCTGATTCTCCTCTCTCAGAGGTGAGATATGTAGGCTGCTCTGCTCTACTCAGGGCTCAGTCCAACTAAATAAATAGTTTAGAATTGCCCAGTCAAAAGAAACTGGGGCATGAGTTAATCCTTATTGTTTGAGTCGATTCCAAAAGTTGTAAGTCCTACCCTACTTCAAGTATCGTTCGGGCCCCATGCCATCCTTTCTCTCTAACCTTACCCAAAAGCCAAGTTGCAACCAAAGAAAGACCTTCAAATCAATCTTTAAGAATGATAAGGATAAGCATGCAATGGATATGATGATGCAATTTGGGAACTACTTGTCTTCCTCGACATAAGAAATCAGGAGAGAAATAAAAATGAGAGTCTTATTGGTGAAAACCCTCACGGGCACCATAAGATGAGGGTAAGTTAAGAGAGATACAAAATTAGAGAGTCTTATTTGTGAAAACCCTCACGGGCACCATAATACGATGGTGAGATGAGAGAAAATGAGAGAGACTTGTTGGTAAAAATCCTTCAAAGTGTCACTGGCCGAATGAGGTCTTAAATGTAATTGACCTAAGGAAGCAACTCAGTCTTAAGACCATTAACTCAACAACAACTGGTAGAAAGTGTGGATGAAAAGATCAAACAGATTAATCCAAAATGCATGGCATAACCATTAGAGTTGACTGTCATTTCTAGATAATTTTTTTGTTTCTTTGTTTCAAGTGGGACGTTCATTGTCTTTTCTTTATTCTCTGTGTTTTTATTTTATTTTCTTGAGTCAGTTATCCAAATAAAAAAAATCATCATCATTGTCATTTTTTCTCTTGTCTTTGAGTCAAGTCCATGTCAAAATAAGTGAGAAAAGATTTCAAAACTGAATACCACCTTCTTCAATTTTACAAAGCTAGACAAAGGGCTAGCAGAAGAAAGAAACAAGATTACAAGTCAGAACAAAGCATGCAGAAGGTTGTTGTCAACACACAAATTTGGAGAATTTGTGGAAATACCAAGGTTTAAAGGGGATTGTATGAGAAACATAGCAAAACAGAGATACTGTGTTTGTTTCAGAGTCACTCTTAATATTTTGAGTTTGGACCAACGGTGCAATAAGGTAATGGCAAATGCTAATGATTGGATGTAAGATCTAAATGGGACAAGTGCAAGAGAAATCTCCCCAAATGCCAAAGTCGCAAGCCAACCACCCTGTTTTACACTCACAAGTTTTGTTTGTATGAAACAGGAACAATTGCGACCTTCCAATCAAGGGCTTCAATGCAATAATATCCAAAGGTGCAATTCCTCATTTCTGTAAATACAAGCGCAGTGTTGCTGCATAGGTTTGGTAATCCCAATTATGGTAAAACTCATTATCTTGTACCCCTTAGAGACAAATTCTCTAATTTGAATCTTTCATGTCTCATGACTAGGAGGTGCACTTCCTAATTTGAACCGTTAATTTTGAAAGATACACTTTAGTAAAGACCCGTCACTTTTACTCTTAAGAGAGGAACTTATTGGTCTCAGTCATTCAAGTTCATCCTAAAAAATCCACTTGTTGATCAGAATCTTGATTCATCTTTGCATTATGCACTGTTGCAGGTAGTTGTGATTGGTTTTGACACCCGCAAAAGCTTTTGATGAAAACTGGGGCAAAAATTAAAATTAATTTATATTATATGGAACTTCACTTTAGGACCCTCCTAGAAAGTGAGACTTTATTTTTCTGAAATATGGAATCTTTCTTTATCATAACCATTGTTTGAGATAATTTTTGTTCTAGTTTTGATTTTGATTTCAGGAGCCCACCTGAAGAACAAGGGTGATGAAAATTGAAAGTCAAGAGCCCGCCTGCAGAACAAGGGTGATGAAGATTGAAATTCAGGAGCTTAGGCGGGGAATAAGAGCGAGGAAATTGCAAGTCGGGGGGCCCTCCCGAAGAATAGGGGTGATAAAATTAAAAGTCAAGAGCTCGCCCAGAGAACAAGAGCGAGGAAATTGTAAGTCGGGGGCCCGCCCAAAGAATAGAGGTGATAAAATTAAAAGTCGGGAGCTCGCTCGGAGAACAAAAGCAAGGAAATTGCAAGTCGGGGGGCCCTCCCGAAGAATAGGGGTGATAAAATTGAAAGTCGGGTGCTCGCCCGGAGAACAAGAGTGAGGAAATTACAAGTGAGGGGCCCACCCAAAGAATAGGGGTGGTAAAATTAAAAGTTGAGAGCTTGCCCATAGAACTAGAACAAGAAAATTGCAAGTCGGGGGGCCTTCTTAAAGAATAAAGGTGATAAAATTTAGAGTCGAGAGCTCACCCGGAGAACAAGAGCGAGGAAATTACTAGTTGGGGGGCCCGTCCAAAGAATATGAGTGATAAAATTAAAAGCTGGGAGCTGGCCTGGAGAACAAGAGCGAGGAAATTGTAAGTCGGGGGCCCGCTCAAAGAACAGAGGTGATAAAACTAAAAGTTGGGAGCTCGCCTAAAGAATAAGAGCGAGGAAATTGCAAGTCAAGGGGCCCGCCCAAAGAATAGGGGTGATAAAATTGAAAGTTGAGAGCTCACCCGGAGAACAAGAGTGAGAAAATTACAAGTCGGGAGGCCCACCCGAAGAATAGTGGTGATAAAATTGAAAGTTGGGAGCTCGCCTGGAGAACAGAGTGAAGAAATTAAAAGTCAAGCAACAAGGTGAAAAATTAAATGTCAAGCAACAAGGTGAAGAGATTGAAAGTCAAGCAACAATGTGAACAACTGAAAGGCAATAAAGTGAGGAAATTACAAGTCAGGAGCCCGCCCGAAGAATAGGGCGGTGAAGTTGAAAATCAAAAGATAAAAAATAGCAAGTCAGGAACCCGCCTGGAGAATAGGGCGATGAAATTGAAAGTCAAGCAACAAGGTAAAGAAGTTGTAAGTCAGGAGGCCGCCTGAAGAATAGGGTGAAGATTTTCAAATTCAGGATCAAGGTTCAAAAGTACCATCGACAGAACATGGTCGATTTGTGAGTTCCTTTCCAACATCAATTTTTGTATGGAGAAAGAATCTATTCTCAAGTTCAACCCCAGAGAAAAACAGATCTTTTGTCAATTTTGAAAGCATCAGAAACTCAAGTCAAGATTCCAAAAGAAGATGCATAGATAGAATTTTTGTAATTTTATTTATGTTTAAACTTGTAATTTTTATTTTTGATGTAATGATAGAGCCACGGACCGGAACCTCGATAGGGCCTCACTCGACTCTTCAACTCGGTATAGTCCCTCTTCTTTCAACCCTTTGAGATACCTGTGACTTGATTCCCTCATAACTTGAGTAGGTAGGATGTCCTAAGTCAAGACCCGGTTCCCCTTCTTCCTTCTGTTTCTTTCTTTGAATAATGGTCGGGTCAAAATTTAGTGTCGTTGTCTACTTTTTTGTTAGAAAACACTTTGTGTTTACACTCAAAAAGGGGGCATGATGTAGACACCTAATTTTGTCCCTCCCTAAAACCCAATTCATCCATTTTTACCTCACGTTGTCATACACTCTCACCTGTGTGATTATACTCCACAAAAATAACAAAATTTCAATAAATCCCTAATATTCCCTTATCCTATCAAACTTTATCTCAACCAATCACACCTCTCACCCTCACAATCCATACTCCACCCATACACTTACACATGCCACACCATATTTTCCACAAGCTACCAATAATACACACCCACATAGGACACAATAAAATAAAAGAGAGAAAAGAAAAAGAAAAAGAAAAAGAAGGGATTTCCATTGTTGGAAAAGAATATACAGAGAGAGTATCAAATTTCTCCTTTCTTCTCCAAGAATATACATATAGGAAAAGGAGGAACTCACTCTCAATTTTCACACTACACAGCAAAAAGGAATACAATCGCACTCACATACCTAGAGACACACACACCCTCACTCATCCTCTCCCCTATCAATACGCACTACAACACTCAACATACACACACCTCACATCACTAAAATTGACACACACACCCCTATAAGAAATGAAAAGTAAATAAAGAGAATAATGGAAAAGAGGATCGGGAGAGAGATAGAGATCGAGAGAGAGAGAAATTGAGAGAGAAAACTGAGAAAACAAAAATAGGGATTTGATTAAAAAAATGGCGAGCTCGCCGAAAAAAGAAGAATAGTGAAATTGAGGGAGGAAACAAGTGTTTTTTGGTGCGTTTGGTCACTGTTCCGGTGACTGCTTCATCGAAATAACTTGAGTTTCTCTCGATTTTGAGTGAATCTCGTCATGAACAACTAATCTCGCTGGAACTAGTGGTTGTCCAGCGCATTTAGGCCCCATTGATCCCAAAAATCATTTTCTTCATTTTGAAATACGGACCAGTAACTGAAAATAGCCAATTCTGGCGAGATCTCATACGAGTTTTCTTTCTTTCTCCATGTCCGTTTGAGTACTACTTTTTCTTCCCTGGGATTCAAATTTTACGGGTCATTATTGCTCATTGTCCAGTCGGATAGTTGGTGTTGAGGTTCGGCTCGAGGTTTCCAGGTGCGGACTCTCTTTATTCATATAACATTGAGTTTAAAAGCTTCAAATTGAGGTCTAATTCTACTCCTTCACTCTTTTTATTTCATTGTTTACTATATTTTGATGTGTTCGATTGAGTATTGTGTGAATGCGTGTTCGTTTTGATTCATGGTTGGTTCCCTTTATTTTGGCTTGTATGGTTGAGATAGTGATGGCGAATTATAAAAATTTGGTATAAAAAAGGAATGTGAGGGGTTGGATGGTAGCAATTGATAAAAATGAATATTGTTTAGTCTTGATTTATTATCGTTGGTTGTTTTTGGAGTAAATACGAATGCTAAACGTGATAGTATCATGATAGGGTGAAATTGGTAGGCAAACGGTAGGCTGGGAAGACAAATTTAGGAATAACGATTTGTTGAGTGTGTAGACACGTGATTTTTGATCTTCCCTAAATTTTAAATTGCTTATTAATATTAAATATTTATACTTATATTTAATCTGATATATTTTTATTCTTATTTTATTTTAATAATTTTTAGTTAAAAAAATAAATAACTAAATAAAGTTATTTTTGAGATATTTTATTTTTATTTTATTTTACTCTAATTCTAAAAATAATGCAAGAATTAAAAAAAATATTTATATTTATATATATATATATATATATATATATATTTCCTATTAAATTTTAAATAAATAAGTAATTTTAATACTGTCTTAATTATATTTATTGAAGGTTATTTATAATTTTTATCGTATTTTTCTTAAAATATAAAATTAATTAGTTATATTTATATTTATTATTATTATTATCATTCTGTTATATTATTTATATATTCATTTACTTTTATTTATTATTTATCTTTATTTATTATTATTAATTTAAAAAAAAGAATAGAATTTATTTTCAAATTTCCCCCTGCCCTTATCTGATGATTAACCGTTCCCCCGCAAAAGTCATTTTATTTAAGGACTCTCACCCCAGAGAAACAGAGAAGGTACATTCTACACAAACTCAGACACCAACAAAAAAAAACACAGAAAGGAGAGAAAAAGGGAGAGTACGTGAAACCAAACTAAAAAAAAAGAAAGGAAAAAAGGAAGGATGACTTGAGTTCAAGTTGGGGTCCATTTGAGTTTTTAGTGAAGTCGTTCGTGTTTCTCGTTTAGTTAGTTCATCATACAGTTTAAATCAGAAGGAGTTGAGCATTTGCTATTTCTTGGAATTTAGTGGATTATTAACAACTTTTGCATAAATTTTAACATGCAAGAGGTAGCCCTCGAATCTTATCTTATAGCATAATAACGTGTCAAATAAAATTGTGATGTTGGTGTGCCAATGGTGATTCTGTTCATTCTTTTCTTTCTGTTTTAGTTTGGTCAGATCTGTAATCGGCTTAATATTTTTGTTTTTCCTTGAATATCATTAGTTAATGGTGGATTGATTCATTTCCTTGCTTGGTGCTCTTGGTTACTAGAAATGGAATTAATAATTTGTTAATTTGATCTTAGTGTGTCAGTTTTGTTTCCTTGAATTTTCTTTTTTTTTTTACTGCTACAGTTTTAATTGATGTCTTGCTTGAAACATACATATAGAGTGTGATTATAATAAAAATATAAATAAGATCATAGGATTAATTTTTTGTTAGACTATATAAAGGTGAAATGTTAATGGCCAATTTTAGTTACGTACTTTTTCAAAAATAACATTTGCATGCATTTATAATAGGTTTAGCATTTTGGTACTATATTTTTAACACCATTTTGAGATTAAATATTTTAAAAGATAAGTTAGAGTTTGAGTTTAAGTTAGTGACTAAATTATTCTGTGAAGTTATGGTTTATGAGTATTATGGTTAGCAAAAAAAATAAAAATAATATATACTACGGATCTATGTAGTTGCTTAGTTAGAATGAGGAGTTTGGTTTCTTTTGAGTCGCTATTTGATTATATTAGAAAAATAGAAAATAGAATAAATACATGAAGTTAAAAAGATATAGTGATACTATAAAAAAATTAGATTGTTGATTTAAATATAGTTGATCTTTATTAGTTTATCAAAAAATGCATTTTTATACATAGTGTGTGCATGACAAAGTTTCCTATATCTCTTCTTATTAACATATAATTTGTGGTATTTGAAATATAAAAATAATATAATAATCTTGTAATAATTATGGGATTAACATACTATTTTTCGTTAAAATTTAGTTAAGCCTACACTTACTTTTAGGGCCCATTTATTAATTAAGGTGAAAATGAGCGAGATGGGATGCAGATTTATTCTAAATTTCATTGCATAAAAAAGAGAGGAAAAACCTATTTGTGAGGGAGCGAGATGAGTTGCGAACTAATCTAAAATTCGTCACGAATTTTAAAAGAAAGGAGAGCAAAAATAAGAATAAAATTAGACAAGATAAAATTATTCCTAATTTATAAGAGACGATCCAAAGCCATTAACATTAGGCAAATTCTAGGCACGTTTAAAATATTCATTTCAATTAAGAATGCGGTGTACGCATCTTTCTGAGACATTTAAATTTTCAAGGATTCAATAATGCACCTTGACAAATATTCTTCTAAAATTAATTTTTGCCAATTTATTTAACATAAGAGGTGTCATAAGACATTTTTGGTATAATTAAAAATGAGCGATTTTAGGCCTTAACATAATTTACTAAAATAATTTAAGTCAAGATAAGCCAATTAAAAATGAGCGATTTTAGGCCTTAACATAATTTATTAAAATAATTTAAGTCAAGATAAACCAATAAAAGCGACCGTGCTTGAACCGTGGGACTCGAGGGGTGCCTCACACCTTCCCCTGGTCAACAGAATTTCTTACCTAGTCTTCTATTTTCGCAGACCAACAAAGAGTCATTTCCTTTTGATTAGGGATTCAATAAGGTGACTTGGAACACCATAAATTAATTCCAAGGGGCGACTCGGTAATTAAAAATAATCTCTATTCAATATCATCACTTTAATTGGAAAAACCCTTCGACCTCAGACCATCCGAGCGGAAAAAAGGGGTGTGACATCTCTGGCGACTCTGCTGGGGAATAATAAGAATTCGAGCTTTTTAGATTGACTTATACTTGCTTTAATTACCGTTGATATTGTGTTTGTTGGCCTTATGTGCTACTTGTTGCTTATTTATCGCTTTGATATTGATTGAACTGTATTATATATTGTCTTCTCTTGCACACCCCCTCCGAGTCTCTGAAATAGGATAGAAGGAATGCGGCGCATGCATCCTACTTTCTTTTTGAGATAGATGGAGTGTCAAGGCACCTGGTGAAGGATTATAGTCACACGTGTTAGGTGGGGTTCGGATCGACAACGAAGGCGGTGTTGCCCTGCTACTGACCAAGTTATCCCTCCCCGGCTCGAGTGTCCGCTCGGGTAAGCCAGTCTAGACACCTATCCCTATTAGGATTAAACTTAGAAGAACTGAAAACTTAGAATCTGGTTATCCCTATTAGGTGCCGCTTTATTTGCATTATATGCATTTGACTTAGTGGGACTCGGCACAGGGGCCGGGTTTGTCTAGGATAGGTGACCTACTTTATAAATACCAACATATGCATCCTACGTGCTCTTTGACATTTGTTTGGAAGATTATCTGATTGTTGACCGGCTTTTAGGCAACTTTAAAATGCAAGAGATTATATTATCCTCAAATTTAGTGAATTATTTTTCAAAGGATTTAAAAAAAAAAAGAAAGGAAAATTTTAAATTTACAATAACATAGTTTTATGATTTTCATGAACTACGAGGGTCTGATTCTCACTCTTAATTGAGATACGTGGGAAGCCCTTTTTTGGGGTATGACCCTATCTTTTGAAAAATTATTCATAGATTTATTGGGGAATGTTTTGAAAATATGATTACTTTCATAACTATTTTTCTTATTCTCAAGTTCAATTTTTATACATATATCTTAATAGCCCAGAATCTTTAGGGATCATGAGGTTAAGTTTTACAAAATAAAAAATATATATAAATCTTAATATCCTTGAATCTTTAGGGATCATGAGGCTAAGTTTTTACAAAAAATATAAATCTTAATAGCCCTGAACCTTTAGGGGTCTTGAGGCTAAATTTTGTACAACATAATTTTTAAGAACTACGCACACCTGATTCTCATTTTATTGAGATACGTAGGCAATCCTTAATGGATTTGGTGATCTTTTAAAAAATGGTTGTCTTTTCTTTTAATCTAAAAAAAAAAGTTGTTTTCAAAAATGAAAAAATATATTATTTAAAAAAATAATTTCTCATTATTAAAAAAAGGTATATTTCTTCGTATCTTCAATTTTCAAGAGCTACGCACACCTGATTCTCATTTTATTGAGATACGTAGGCAGTCCTCAATGGATTCGATGATCTTTTAAAAAATGGTTGTTTTCCCTTTTAAACTAAAAACGAAAAAAAAAGAAAAAAAAAGTTGTTTTCAAAAATGAAAAAATATATTATTTAAAATAAATAAATAAATAAATTTCTCATTATTTAAAAAAAGAGGTATATTTCTTCTTATCTTCAATTTTCAAGAACTATGCACACTTGATTCTCATGTCCTTCATGGATTCGGTGATCTTAAAAAAAATTAAACTTTGACGCATTAGGTTTTTTTTACCAAAATCAAAATAGTGTTAAGGTGGTTGGTTTGTGGCTAAGTTGGCGTCTCATTTATACAACTCCAGATCCAAAAAAAAGGTAAGATAAACCACAGAAAATGATATAAGGTCTGAGATGAGGTGGAATAAACTATTAGAAATGAGGAATAAGAAGAAATGACTAGGGAAATAAGAAGTTTGGAGCAAAATATGAGAAACATGTACGTAGTGGAAGAAGAAAAAGTGTTTCTTACAAGGATTTTTACATGTTTCACAATGTTCACTTGAGTTTAGAGTCCAAAATATCAAAGTTGGACATGTACGAGGGATGTGGTGATCCTTTGACTCATCTGAAAAGGTTGTGTAATCAACTAAGAGGAACAGAGGAAAAGAGGAATTGCTAATGGCTTAATTTGGAGAGAATTTGATGGTGAAAATTCAGAATAGTTCAGGATACTTTTTGGGTCAAGAAGAAAAATGGATGATGTAGTAATGCTTGTGGATACCCCATTAATACTGAAGTGCAAATCAATGGCCAAATGTCAAGCTCGATCATTTGGAAGTTATTTTGCTCTCCACGAAGGAGTTTTGGTAGTCTGTTTTGTTTTTCTTCTGTTTTTCGAATAATTTAAGGGTTGTTGTTTGGGATCTATGTTGTTTTATTTTCTTATTGTTGAGTTCAAACCATTCTATATTATCTATCAATAAAATATGTGTGCCTTTTATTTTTCTTATTTAAATATATGTTTTTTTTCCTCTATACACATTTTTTCTTCTGTGGCAATTCCAGTGATATGATATACATGTTGAATTTTTAGCCAAATCTTAAAACCCAATCTAATGCTGAGACATTCGATCAAGGACCTAGAGTTGAAAAAAAAAATTTGTAAGAAAATTAAGTGTTGAAATGTTTGGGGACCTAGTTACATCCTCACTTGAATGTTTTAAGGCAATCACTTTGCGAATAAAAAATGACTTGATCTTTAATGAGAAAGTTCGAATCAAGCATTTTTGAATGAGATCAACTAGAGGATATATAATTTCTATTGTCAGAAGAAGCAAAAGGAAGTTAGCTAAAAAAAAAAGAGTCATCTGTTGTGAGGAAAGTACAATACAAGTAGACCTGTATGGTTTACAAGTTTAAAAGAAGTGACACACGTGCATGTGCTTAGTCACGGTCAATATTGAAAAGATTCATATGACCTTCATGTTCCATTCCTAGATTGTAAGTTATGTACTTGCGTTTTTAAGGATTGATATGATGAAGGCATTTCATTCTTCTATCCAAATATTGTGTCATCCTTTGTTTATCCATTTTGAGCTTTTGTTTTATTTCTTTTATATCCCTCTTTTAGAATCAAAATAAAGTCTGAAAATAAAATTCAAAAAAAAAGTGTCAAGAAAAAGAATAGAGTTAGAAAAGTGTCAAGAAAAAATGAAGTCAGAAAAAATATATCTCTCTCTCTCTAAAAAAAAAGAAGATAAAGAGAGAAGAGTCAAGAAAAAGAAAAAAAGAAAATCAAGCAAAAGAACAAGATTTTTGAACTACGTTTGACCTAATTCTTATTATCACAAGATACGTAGGCAGCCCTACTCTGGGGTTCGGTTCAACCAAAAGAAAATTTAAATTACCCAGAATGAAATGAAACTATGGTAAAATTTATTTTCTTTTAAAAAAAAATTGATTTCAAAAGTTGTATGTTTCACCCAATATTACGTAAATTTTTGAGCCACATGCCTCCCTTTCTTTCTAACCTTTTTCGAAAGACAAGTTACAACCAAAGAAAGACCTTCAGATCGATCTTTGAGAATGTCAAGACTAAACATGTTATGAGTGCATGATGTTTCGTATGTTGGGCATTATTTTCAAAAAAAAATGAATAAAAAAATAAATGAGTAAAAATGAGAGAGTCTTATTGGTGAAAACTCTTTTTGGCACCATAAGGCGACAGTGAGTTGAAAAAGAAATGAAAATGAGATAGGCGTTGGCAAAAACCCATTGAGGTGCCACTAGCCAAAGGAGGATTGTGATCTAGAGGGAGTATATTCAAGATTAATTTCATTTCAAACTCAATAAGTGGACAAGAGTTGTAATAATTAGTGTGGGTAGATCAGGTTATTTAATTCAAAATGCATGTTATGATTGCTGGAAGCGTTTAAAAAAAATGCCTATTATTTTTTTCTTTTATTTTTATTTTTTTTCTTTTTGATTTTTGGTATCTTTGTCATCAAATAAAAATTATTGTCATTTTTCTCATGTCTTTGAGTCAAGTCCGTGTCATAACAAGTGAGAAAAGATTTTAAAACTGGTTACTAGCTTCTTCAATTGCACAAAGCAAAATAAAAAGCCAACACATGAAAGAGACATGATTGTGAGCCGAAATAAGGCATGCAGAAAGTTTTGTCAACAGACGAGTCTGGGAACTCATGGAAATACCAGGGTTCAAAGGGTTTATTTGAGGAGCATGGCAAAGCAGAAAACTGTGTTTGTTTTAAAGTCACTTTTGATAATATGAGTTTGGGTTAATGATGCATCAAGTTGGTGAAGGATGCTAATTGTTGGAAACAAAGTTAAATATGACGAGGGCAAGAGTGATTGCCACAAAAGTTAAAACCACAAACCTGCCACCATGTTTTTGAACTCAAAAATTTTCTTTGATGAAATAGGAAATATATTACTTTCAAATCAAGAACTTCAAAGCCTAAATATTAAAAGATGCAATTCCTCATTTTTTCAAATGCAAGAGGTGATATTGCTACACATGTTTAGTAATCATAATCATGGTAAAAACTCGTCATCCATTACTCCTAGAAGACGTACTTTCTAGTTGAGTCATTTAACCCCTATGAGACACACTTTTTAGTCCGAATAATTCTGTTTTCATTAGTTAGGTGAAGCACTTCCTAACTTGAACATTCACTCCTAGAAGATGCACTTTCTAGTCGAGTCCTTCAATTTAACTCTTAGGAGGCACACTTCCTAATTTTGGTCATCAGTTTTACTCTGAAGAGACATATTTCTTTAGCAGAGCTTTGATTCACACTTTCTGTACTTTTCAAAAACTGTAATCGGATGATGCTCACAAAATTTTCTAGTACAAACTTTGGCAAAAATTTTGTTCGTATTTATTGAATTTTACTTTCTGCTCAGGACCCTCCTAAAGAATAGGACAAGACCATCATGAAGAATGAAAATTTATTTTTTATGATCAGGATCCTCCTGAAGAATGGGAATTTATTTTATGTCCAGGATCCTCCTGAAGAATGGGATGTCATTTTTCTATTTCACCTTTTATTTTAAGTATAGGAATATATTTTGAAAAATTAGAAAAGGAAATCCAGGAGATCTCCTGAAGAACAAGTTGAAGATAAGAAAGAGTTGTAAAGCGAGTGTTGAAGTAAATTTCTATTCGAGTTTTCGGTGATGTCAATCATGCTTCTTGTAGTTAGTTCATTATCTAGGAACACATGTTACCTTCAAATAAATGATTTCAAAGCCTAAACATCAAAGGCTGTAAATTCTCAAAGTGGCATTCGTGGGGAGATGGAGTTCCTTGTTTGATAATTCAAGCAACATTCATAGGGAGACGTACTTCCTTGTTTGATAATTCAAACAACATTAGTGAGGAGACACACTTCCTTGTTTGGTAATTCAAGCAACATTTGTAAGGAGACGCACTTCCTTATTTAGTAATTCAAGCAACATTTGTGGGGAGACGCACTTCCTTGTTTGGTAATTCAAGCAACATTTGTAAGGAGACGTACTTCCTTGTTTGATAATTCAAGCAACATTTGTAAAGAGACACACTTCCTGATTTGGGTAATTCAAGCGACATTTGTAAGGAGACGCACTTCCTAATTTTGGTAATTTAAGCGGCATTGGTAAGGAGATACACTTTCTTGTTTAGGTAATTAAAGAGGCATTTGTAAGGAGACGCACTTTCTTGTTTGGACAATTCAAGCAACATTTGTAAGGAGACGCACTTTCTGATTTAGGTAATTCAAGCGACATTTGTAAGGAGACACACTTCCTTGTTTAGACAATTCAAGCAGTATTTGTAAAGAGACGCACTTCCTGATTTGGGTAATTCAAGCGGTATTTGTAAGGAGACGTACTTCCTGATTTGGGTAATTCAAGAAGCATTGGTAAGGAGATGCACTTCCTTGTTTGGGTAATTAAAGAGACATTTTTTAGGAGACGCATTTTTTTATTTTAGGTAAGGAGACGCACTTCCTTGTTTGGGTAATTCAAGCTGCATCGATAAGGAAACACACTTCTTTATTTTGGTAATTCAAGCGACATTGGGAAGGAGATGCATTTCCTTGGTTTGGTAATTCAAGTGGCATTGAGACGTACTTCCTTGTTTTAGTAATTCAAGCGGCATAGGAGCCCGCCTGAAGAACAGGGTGAATAAATTGTAAGTCCAGGAGCCCGCCTAAAGAATAGGGTGAAGAAATTGTAAGTCCAGGAGTCCGCCTGAAGAACAGGGTAAAGAATTGTAAGTCCAGGAGACAGCCTGAAAAACAGGGTGAAGAAATTATAAGTCCAGGAGCCCGCCTGAAGAACAGGGTGAAGAAATTGTAGGTCCAGGAGCCCGCCTGAAGAATATGGAGAAGAAATTATAAGTCCAGAAGCCCGCCTGAAGAATAAGATGAAGAAATTATAAGTACAGGAGTCCGCCTGAAGAACAGGGTGAAGAAATTGTAAATCCAGGAGCCCGCCTGAAGAGTAGGGTGAAGAAAAAAAAAGTTTAGAAGCCCACTTGAAGAACAGGGTGAAGAAATTGTAGGTCCAGTAGCCCGCCTAAATAACAGGGTGAAGAAAAATCAAGTTTAGGAGTTCGTTTGAAGAACAGGATGAAGAAAAAGCAAGCCAGGAGGAGGAACATTTCGTGTATCAACCAATTGTCAAGTTCCCCTCTAATGCCAAAAGACAACGAGGAGGAAAATTTCGTGTATCAAGTTCAACTCAGAATAATGACTATCTCACCATTTGAGAAGTCATGAAGATTCAAGTCAAGATTCCAGAAAAGCAACATAGATAGGATCTTTTACTTGTATCATTATTTTTTTTTATTCATTTGAATATAAAAGGCAGAAGTCGTTAACCGAAAATTCGCCAGAATCTCATTCGACTTTTAACTTCTTCTCTCATTATGTTACCTTTGAACTACTTGTGACCTGATTTCCTTATAACTCGGGATAAGTAAGATGTCCAAAACAAGGACTCAGTCACATTTTTCCTTTTATTTTAATTTTAAGTTAATTTTAGTCTAAGTTTTCAAATAATTGGATGATCAAAAATCATATCTTGTCTACTTCTTTGTATGAGAACTCTTTGAGATTTCACACAAAGAGGGGCAAAAATATAGACACGTGATTTTTTATCTTCCCCAAATTTTAAATTGCTTATCAATATTAAATATTTATACTTATATTTAATCTGATATATTTTTATTCTTATTTTATTTTAATAATTTTTAGTTAAAAAAATAAATAACTAAATAAAGTTATTTTTGAGATTTTTTATTTTTATTTTATTTTACTCTAATTCTAAAAATAATGCAAAAATTAAAATAAAATATATTTATTTATATATTTCCTATTAAATTTTAAATAAATAGGTAATTTTAATACTGTCTTAATTATATTTATTTAAGGTTATTTATAATTTTTATTGTATTTTTCTTAAAAATATTAAATTAATTAGTTATATTTATATTTATTATTATTATCATTCATTTATCTTATTTATTTATTCATTTACTTTTATGTATTATTATTAATTTTAAGAAAAGAATAGAATTTATTTTTAAATTTTCCCCTCCCCTTATATGATGATTAACCGTTTCCCCCCAAAAGTCATTTTATTTAAGGACTCTCACCCCAGAGAAACAGAGAAGGTACATTCTACACACACTCAGACACAAACAAAAAAAACACAGAAAGGAGAGGAAAAGGGAGAGTACGTGAAACCAAACAAAAAAATAGAAAGGATAAAGGAAGGATAACTTGAGTTCAAGTTGGGGTCCATTCGAGTTTTCAGTGACGTCATTCGTGTTTTTCGTTTATTTAGTTCATCATACAGTTTGAATCAGAAGGAGTTGAGCATTTGCTATTTCTTGGAATTCAGTGGATTATTAACAACTTTTGCTTAAATTTTAAAATGCAAGAGGTAACCCTCGAACCTTCTCTTATAGCATAATAACGTGTCAAATAAAATTGTGATGTTGGTGTTCCAATGGTGATTCTGTTCGTTCTTTTCTTTCCATTTTTGTTTGGTCAGATCTGCAATTGGTTTAATATTTTTGTTTTTCCTTGAATATCGTTAGTTAACGGTGGGTTAATTCATTTCCTTGCTCGGTGCTCTTGGTTACTGGAAATGGAATTAATAATTTGTTAATTTGATCTTAGAGTGTTATTTTTGTTTCCTTGATTTTTTTTTTTAATTCTTTTTTCCTACTACAGTTTTAATTGATGTCTTGCTTGAAATATGCATGAAGAGTGTGATTATAATAAAAATATAAATAAGATCATAGAATTAATTTTTTGTTAGACTATATAAAGGTGCAATGTTAATGACCAATTTTAGTTACGTACTTTTTCAAAAATAATATTTGCATGCATTTGTAATAGGATTAGCATTTTGATACTATATTTTTAACACCATTTTGAGATTAAATATTTTAAAACGTAAGTTAGAGTTTGAGTTTAAGTTAGTGACTAAATTATTCTGTGGAGTTATGGTTTATGAGTATTATGGTTAGCAAAAAAAATAAAATTAATATATACTACGGATCTATGTAGTTGTTTAGTCAGAATGAGGAGTTTGGTTTCTTTTGAGTCACTATTTGATTATATTAGAAAAATAGGAAATAGAATAAATACATGAAGTTAAAAAGATATAGTGATACTATAAAAAATTAGATTGTTGATTTAAATTTAGTTGATCTTTTTTACTTTACCAAAAAATGCATTTTTATACATAGTGTGTGCATGGCAAAGTTTCCTATATCTCTTTTCATTAACATATAATTTGTGGTATTTGAAATATAAAAATAATATAATAATCTTGTAATAATTATGGGATTAACATACTATTTTTCGTTAAAATTTAGTTAATCCTATACTTACTTTTAAGGCCCATTTATTAATTAAGGTGAAAATGAGCAAGATGGGATACAAATTTATTCTAAATTTCATTGCATAAAAAAGAGAGGAAAAAATTATTTGTGAGGGAGCGAGATGAGTTGCGGACTAATCCAAAATTCGTCATGAATTTTAAAAGAAAGGAGAGCAAAAATAAGAATAAAATTAGACAAGATAACATTATTTCTAATTTATAAGAGAAGATCCAAAGCCTTTAACATTAGGCAAATTCTAGGCACATTTAAAATATTTATTTCAATTAAGAATGCGGTGTACGCATCTTTCTGAGACATTTAAAAATTCAAGGATGCAATAATGCACCTTGACAAATATTCTTCTAAAATTAATTTTTGCTAATTTATTTAAAATAAGAGGTGTAGTCAGACATTTTCGGTATAATTAAAAATGAGCGATTTTACGCCTTAACATAATTTATTAAAATAATTTAAGTCAAGATAAGCCAATAAAAGCGATCGTGCTCAAACCACGGGACTCGAGGGGTGCCTCACACCTTCCCCTGGTCAACAGAATTTCTTACCCAGTTTCTGTTTTCGCAGACCAACAAAGAGTCATTTCCTTTTGATTAGGGATTCCATAAGGTGTCTTGGAACACCATAACTCAATTTCAAGTAACGACTTTGTAATTAAAAATAATATCTATCCAATATCGTCACTTTAATTGGAAAAACCCTTCGACCTCGGATCATCCGAGCAAAAAAAGGGGTGTGACAGAGTGTTTGAATATGTGTGTGAATGATTCATTCTATTTTATCTCACAAAAATTGAAATGTACTCATTTGGTCGGGGAATGCCCCGAGGGATTTGTATTGATTTATCCGGGGAATGCCCCAAAGTATCATGTACGTAGAGGAATCTCGTGATCAAGGCTCAAGGCATCGGGTAAAGCATTAGAGCATAGTTTTAGGATTAGCTTAGTATAGGATTTATATTTTCGTATTCTTTCTATTTTTGGATTGTATAATTGGACAGGACACTATATTTTGGATTTGTTTTGTTTTGTGTTTTTGATTGATTGTTTTATGTGTTTTTGCTTGGTTTATACATTTGTAATGTCAAATTAGCCGATACGCTCCACCAAGTGATCGTGGTCGAACCACGGGATCAAGGGGTGCCTAACACCTTCCCCTCGTTCAACAGAATTCCTTAGCTGGAATCTCTGTTCACAAACCAGTTTTAAAGAGTCAAAAATTATTTTGAAAAAAGATTTCCAAAGGTGACTTGGCACACCCGATTATACCAAGCAGCAACTCTGAGTTTTGATTGTTAAAAGTCCTTTTCGAAACAAAATTTTCATTTTTGTCACTTTACTTATAGAAACCCTTTCAAACTTAAAAATGAAATCTTTTCGGGTAAAAAAGGGATGTGACAACGACCATAAAACCAAAGATCATCCTTGGAGCCACCAAAAGCCAACCATAAATCACATAATTACCCACCCAAACACTGAATCGATCTACCTAAGTTGGACAATATCATTATCCAAACAAACAACACTATAGCCTCAGACTAAAGATTCTAGGCCAGAAACTGGTATCAAAGCTATAAAAAAACCTCAAAATTCATATTTAACATGCTAGATCACTACATAATAGTCGAATTATGCTGCTTAACCCTTTGAGGCAATCGAGAATCACCATTACACTCTATATACCATATATGTGACATATCTAAATGACACTAAAAACCCAAACAACTCATCACAATAACACGGGTAACCCTCAATATCCAAAAGTTATCAAATAATCCAAAGTCCTCAATAATTGGGTAGAATAAAGAGTTTTTAAGATCCCGCACACATAAGCAATTCATTATAATAGGGAATATCAACCTACAGGAGAGGTACAAAAACCACTATATCTCATTGGCCGCTCAAATCACAAATCAAAACTCAAAAAACCCACCACTAAACTCTGCCTTTGCTACTAATGAACCACTCTATCATGACTTTAAATTTCTATCTCAAGCCAATGGCTAAACTTTAACTATAACAAATTATTTTATGTACATAAATCCTATTTTTTTTCTTAACTTTCTTCCCATTTTATATTCTTTAACACGAAAGTCGATGACTAATAAGGTACAACTTAGACCAGCTAAATTTTTATTCCACATTCCTTAACACCATGTCCACAAAGAATAATATATACTCTAATCGAAGCCTATGAGCAATAATATCCTAACAATCCACTTATCTACTTAGAAGTAACTCTACAACTAAGTTTTTTCCCATTTGAAACTCTTTCCAAATCAAAGCAAAAATCCCTTACAGGCTGAGATCCTTTAAATCTAACCAAGGAGTGTCTCAATACCATCGAATCACATCATGCAAATAAATCACTAAGGGAGTAAAATATGCAAAGCATGAACACCTGAACATCTTCCTTATCTAACTAAAATCCTTTAATTGCATTTCTTCCAAGTTGATTGTAACAAATCTGATCCATCATAAGTTCTTCTTACCCAATCTAGCAAGTACCACTAGTTATCCCACAAAGTCGATATCATCAACAGGACATTAACCCCAATCACATATACATAAAAATGACCCTCTATAACAACTAACTTATGCACACACACTATCGTTAATACTTGCAGATAATTCTACACATGCCTTCTAGTTGTTATTTTCTTTACTCATAGCTCGCCGTCCCAATAATTAAATCACTTTATTGATCTTGGCCCACTACTCTCTCGAGAACCTCTATATTACCTTTTAAAATTTGAATATGCCAAAACCTATAATTGATCCACCACTAGTTTATAACATAACAATCAAAGAGATCAAATCCAGAATGCACCAAAATTCGTAACACGTATAAGATAAATTCTAATTCGAAAATATACTCTAAGTGAGTCGCAACATAGGATCTACATACCTGATCCACCACTAAGGAACCATCTATGGAGTAGCAATATTAGTAGATCCAATAAAAGACCACGAATTACATCAAGACTCAATGTTGAATATGAAAACACATAGGAGAATGTAGACCTAAGTCAAAGGTGAGCCTGAAATCATACCTGTGGCTATTGTACCAAAAATTCTTGCCTTGTGTCTAACTTTTAGAGCCTGATACTGAGACCTGTCATCTCCTAGAGCAACTGCTGAAGCTTCTCTCTATCTAACCTGTGGGCAATCCTTCATATAGTGCTCAGTATTTCCACATAATAAGAAATCTAAGAATGTTGGAGCCCGCCGAACTAGGGCTTAATAACCCAAACGACCACCCTAATCTAACCCTATTTAAGTATAACCCCAAATATCTTGACCTCCATCATGCACATCACCATCATCATTTAAATTATAGGGCAACAAGCCTTTCATGTCTTCACACAAACTCCTCTAGAAACTCTCAAAAAAATTAATCTCATGAAAGAGAAGATGATCCAGTTAATCTATTCTCTACAAAAGCCCTCTATTACTGTCTAGCTGGCCCAAATAACTAAAAAAAAGTGAAGTCCATTCCATTAGAATCCACCAGGCCCAACCTTTGCAATCTCTCGCGACAACCAAGTAAGAGCATATAAGCATCAAACCTAGGATCTCCATCTAATCAAGGAGAATCTATCCTCATGAACTCCACGTATATAATTTATCCTTCTATAGGCATGAAGGGTAAAGTCACTAGATATAGAGAAATTACTGGCAATATTTCATCAACATTAGGAGAAATAATAGCAGTCACGCATGCATCTAGAGTTTGAAGCTCTGAAGTAGCATGCTAAATCAATAAAGAAGTCACCTTCTAAAGGAAACCCAACACCTGAACCAAATAATTCTTAAGCATAGGTACGGTCACAAATGGTGTTTGCACTAGCCTCAACTCCTCTAACTCACTAGACCTACCACAATATAGTACTTGAAAATTCAACTCTAACTTGACCTCTAGCTGGTCTGGACATCCCAATATGACCTCTACCTCGAACCCTATCCTTAATACACCAAAGACATGAGCTTTAAATCTCTAGCTAAGAAAGAATGTGTGCTCACCATCTGTGAGAGAGTAAAAGAGATTTTGAGTTATACCAAGCTATGAACGCATAAAACAGAATGAAAAATAGGTTTTTCCTAAAGTCATGTAACCTTTCAAAGATAGGCAATGGTCTGAAAGATACATATCAGGTCTAGTTGTCATTAGTATAAACCTCTAAATACAAAATGATATTAATAGCTAAAGCACCTTAAATGTGAGTACGCATAAGATAAATAAATAAAGATCTGGGTAAGCATGGAGACCACCAACACTACCTTGATCTCCATAATATTAATACTTGAATAAAATAATCTACAAGTTGCTACTTGATCAAATCCTACATAAGGTATGGAAAATAACAAAAAGGGAAAATAAGAAAGGATAAGTACGACACCACATGCACTCAACAACCATCGTGTATAATGGACCCTAATCCAAAGCCATGCCGAGCCACCACCCAACTGCCAAAGGTTTTTGAAATAATTCTATATCCAACAATTATGCCATTCCATACTATCATGGTAATCTAACACAACATGTAGGCACTTTAGCCTAGGTGAGTTAGTGCTAGGTATTTAATTATCAATAATAAGGAAAGTCAATAATGAAAAAGATTTACTAATACAATATATCAGGCTTAATAAATTATAATCAACCAACAATATAGGATAGAAATAAGGAGAATGTAAATATATGAGAGTTTATCTCACACTACCAAAATTTTCAACACAACTATCTCGCTGATCAAACCACAACCATACCCCACATCTCACTCTTAGTCAACATAAGACAATGTAAGATAATATAATGAAGCTAAATAAATTCTCAAACACAATATCACACATAAGGTTATATGACAGTAATATAGTACAAGAGAGAAATCTAACACAATATCAAATCATGCCAAGGAAGGTAGTAAATGCAAATGATGAAATGCAATGTAGTGATGATGATGGGATAATGATGAATGTTTGAAAGTAATCACATAACTTTTCGTATATACCTACCAAGCAACGCTGCTCCCAAAGTAGGACCCATAGGGGGTTCGCAACTCATATACTTTCAAAAATCTCAATCCTCATCTATGACTAATGTTTTCGAATCAAGGTTCTCACAGTATCTCATAAAATTTCTCAATCAACACGATCGTCATACCTCAATAAAGGCATTTACATTTTCTTTTGAATGGAAAAAATTCAATAGTATCGATCTTATAAACATGTACGAATAATATGAGGATATAACACTCACAATCAAATCAGCATAAAGATATGAATCAATTCAATACAAGTATAAGTGGGTTTAGAATCAATTCTATATTACAATGTTCCATGATGTAAGCCATCGTAGGGCACCACTTGTATAAACAGTCATGCATGATATCGATAAATATTTAAAAGTACATCATTTTAGTATTTGAAATATAATAAAGGAAATTTAATACAAAATAATAAGTATGACAATTTAATGCACAATCATAGCCTATGATGACAAATCAAGCCCTTACTAGGCGATACAATGATAAATATGAAAATTAAATGCTCAATCATAGCCAACAATATAACCGAAGCCCACAATCAGTCATCACCACCAAATATGCTATCAAAATTAGTAATGATATATACAAAGGCCCCCAATTGGGAACACTATGATAAATAACATCCCCAAAAATAATATATATCATAAAATTACCCAAACCTAGCTTGTCTCATACAATAAGTCTCATCTACTATTACAAGCTCATTTATACACTAAGTATTCTCTAAAACTTAATCATTCCATCACTAACATTAATAACATACTTATTCGCTAAAGGTCACTAAGCCTTAATCATCAAAATAAAGTCTATTAAACAAGATTCGAGCTCTAAAATAGGCATTCAATAGCAATTATTTAATATCACTAAGTTATCTATCTAGATTCTACTTTAAGGATATCAAAAAGTAGTACTACTAACTAAGAAAGACAATAATTCAACTAAAATCAACCAAAAGACTCGAGTAACTGCGGATATACTCGCCATTTTACTTAAGTGGGACCCCCAATCCTAAACGAGTCACAAAATATCAACAAACAAGCATACAACACATAAACACTTTTAAAAAGTCTAGGTACATCTCAACTTGCTTTAAATGAAGATCCACAAGTTCAAACACTATCTGAAACCTCAACCAGAAGCTTGACTCCTTTAAATCAACACCAAACGGGTAACGCCCCGAAAACAGGTTTTGAGACGTCACACGGTGCTTAGGATCACAAGTGACCCCAAGCTGACCCTTCTACTGGCATAACTCATAAGCAACTAAATAAAATGCATAAATTTGTGAAAAATCAGCGAAAGATAACTCTTTTCTGAATCTGATCAATACAAAACTGAATTCACACAATTACAAACTTGCTTTTACAAGAAAAACTAAAACTAAATACATTAACTCTACTGTCTGTCTATGAAGCCTCTACTAATACTGACTATAGATAGATGGGAAGCTACTCCAACTATCGCTAATAAATACGTATGAATAAGAACCTAAAGAATATAAATAAGTATAACTGAAGTCCCCAAAGTAGGACTCATCATCTCACAGGCTAGAATCTGCAACTGTCTGAATTTGAATATGCATACTGAAACTTATACCTACATTATGCAACAATGTAGCACATAGACATATATGTGGATCAATACTTTGAGGATATACTGAGTATATGGGGATGCAATGCATAAGTAAAACATTATCTCATGATCATCATTTATAAAGCAATGCATGCTAAGTATAAATGACTCACCTAGCTTGAGAAATATGAAATCTGAATATCATAAGTCATGAAGAGTAAAGCATATAATAGAAAACTTGTGAGGTATCACACTTAGTTCTGAAATCTGTAGTTCTATTCCCTTCTCAAATAATATAGACTAAGTGGTAAAGAGCTTACCTCTGAATCTGATAGCTAAGATTGTAACTTTGAAACTGAAATCTCAAGTAAAATAACATCTGAATAAGCTTGTGAGCCTTTACTCTTAATATCTAAAATCTTAAGGGAAATCACTTTTAAAACTCTTCTTTACTAGTAGAAAAGAAATAACCTATCTGTAAGGGAAAATACTTTAAGAAACTACTCTGAACAATCTTACTATTAGGGAAAATAACTTTTCTTAAGGAAAATATCTTATCTCAAGGGAGGTTCTCTTAACCGACATAAACCATGCGACCAACATGGATTCAAATATTTTATCCTCCTAAGGAAGAAGCCCCATGTTGGGGAGAAGCATTATACTCTAGCCAGGGAGTATAACCTTAACTTTGTGATCAAAAACTCGGCCTCAGGACCACTAATCTCAATCCTACAGTGGCACATAGTTCTGGGGTATGAGACCTCAAAATCATACCCTACTCGGTGCTAAATACTACCCCCTTTTTATTTGCTAGCTCCTCTTATTGGAAATTCACTTTTAAAAATAAAATCTCATGGTTTATAATGAAACCAAACTCATATATGTAATTCTGTAATAAAATCTGAAAAGTGGATTCCAAAACTCAACTGAGGATCCGAAGATCAAGTAATTTATATAACTCAAAATATACTAATCTCAGGGTGCTTAAAAACACAAGTTCTTGAAATATCAATACTCAAAATAGGGTCTAATGACCCATATTTCAAACTCATGTAAACTCATAGCAATTCATCATGCTCAATAAGTTTTCTTTAAAATATCTCATCAATATCAACATAAAATTCAAGATTCATAATATCATGCTTACCTCAATTAAAAAAAATCTGAAATCGATATCTCATAACATACTCATTGTATTCAAAATCATGAAAACAGTATTCTTTAACTCAAAGCAACCACGAAATTTCATAATTTAATCATGTCATGCTCAAAATCATCAACAAGAAACTTTGGGCATAACCCAATATTCAAAATCATAAGAAATTCGCTAAAAACATAATTTTAGGCACAAGGGCGAAAGGATTGCCCTTGTTCAAACCCCACATACTTTAGATTGATAAACTTAAATGAATAACTTGCTTGTGAGATGTTATTGGAACTCTTGAATGAGGTTTCTTGAAATTCTTGCACTAATAACTTGAAATCTTGACTTAAGTTGGAGAATTGGTGGAGAAATCTAGAGTTACTTGGAGGAGAAGTTTGATGAACTAGGATTTTTGGTTGAGGGATTTTGAGAAGAAAAAGTATATGATGCTTGTAATGACCTTAAATCAGGTGTTTGGATGATTTAACTGGCTTGGAAAAAGTCCAAAATACCCTTTTTAACTTCTAAATGAAACTGAAAAAATATAACTAGGAGCCTGATTTTATGGGCCACCGCGATGTGCCACTATCACGGTAGCTCACTAGAAATTGAAAAATGGGAATCTGAGGGTCACCGCGATGCGGAGCCATTGCGTTGTCCCACTGGTTGGGACTTGAAACTTCAGTGCGACGCACCACAATCACGTTAGGCTACTAGAACTGACAATTGAGATATTACTCCTCTCCGCAACGCGCTAAGGGTCTGAATAACGGTGTTTTACGACTGGAACTTCAGTTAGCCATAACTTCATGCCCGGTTATCAGATTTGGGCAAATCTTATTTCGTTGGAAAGAAAATTCAATTTTCCACACGATAAAAATTCAAAATTAGGAAAATTATATATGATTTAAACATTACTCACTTTGGAAGTCATTCCTCAATCTTATAAAGATGAAATTAGGCTTAAGAAAAGTTCAGAATATTACAAAACCCATCCAATCTAATCAAATATGACATCCACAAGTCAAAATAAAGTTAGTGATATCCATATTGACCCTTTATTCAAAAAATAGGTTGAAAAAAAATAGTAAAATTAAAATTTTCTTTCAGAAACACATTCTCCAAGGTTATAGAAATCTATAGTTGAAAATCAACACAAGAATAAGTAGGAAAAAGACCTTAAATCAAAGAAAACCCCAATATATATGTTACCAAGTAAAAACCCTAAAATCAAGGATTTGAAGTTGTTTTGAAGATGAAATTATTGAAAAATGATAGAATAAAGGTTTAGAAACTTATCCACGAAAGAAATCTCAAAATTTTCTTTAAAATTACCTTAATTCGAGCTTTAGAAGTCCAAAAATGGAGAAAATATGATTTGGGGGTCAAAAAAGGAATTATAATCTGTTGTCTCTAAAGGCCTTCATGAACGCAAGCCCCTAGGTCGCGATAGCGAGGTTGCCCTGACTCGGACCTTTGCAAACACGAAGAGAAATTGCTCATCCGTTTTCTAACACGAGCCTCTGGCCACGAACACGAATGTAAGGATGCTTGTGCTTCGTGAATGCAACAGTTATTCTCGTGAACACGAGGAGGAAAAGGGTGCACCAGCAAAAGAGTTGAACCAACAAAACACACAAAGTTGAAATCCTTCTAACGGACCCTCGGGATTCATTTGGGACCCAACAATATAAACTAATAATGATACTAGGATAATTTGGATGTTTCAGACTTAATGATAGCATCATATTTTTAAAAAAGAATCATTTTCAAACAATTAACCCCCGGGACTCCTTTTTGGTCATTTTTACTAGTTTTCGACAAAACGAGTTAAAATGTAAAACAAAGACTTGAAACTTTAACTAGTCATGCTATTGAGTCAAAATCAATGCTCCTAGTCTACTGAAACTATAAAATCGATCATCCTAATTTAATAAAACTATTAGAATCATCATTCAAGACTTGAATCATAAAATATTAACCGAAATCAAACTAGCCCCTTTTAAAAGTGCTCCAAACCACAAATTTATTTAAAACATTATTGAAACACACCTACAAAAAAAACCTATGTTTAGTGACACACACTTTTCGTCGCTATCATATGAAATTCCTTCGCTAAATGGAAATAACGATGGAATAGCGACGGATCTGCTTCTGTCGCTATATTATTCGTTGCTAGCCTCATAGCGATGAAATTTTAATTTCCGTCATAAAATTTATGACCCCTTAGTGACAAATAATTTCGGTTGTTGTTGTTACCGATGGATTATTCTATTGCTATAGCGTTGCTATTCCCAAAATTTATTTTCGTCGTGGATAAATTTATGACTGAATATTTTATCGCTGATCCGTTGCAACATGGTTTGGTTGACTGAGTAGCAACCAAATTTATCCATCGCTAAAGTTTTCAGTAGCAACAATAAAATTTAGTCAAGAAAATTGAAGCAAAGGTGTCTTTTAAGTCTTGAACGAAGTATTGGTGACATTGACTAACTTAAAGGGTCAAACATAATTAAAAAACTTGATTAGGTTAATTGTAGACTTGATTAATATTTTTCAAACTTTTTAATCTTTTCAAAAATAAAAATCAACCCATACCCACAAAACTTCCCTCTATCTGCAAATCAATCTCTCTTCTCCCTTTCTCTCGAAGTTTCTCTCTCTAACTTCTCCCAACCAACAACTTTAGAAAATTTTCTCTTCAACCTTGTGCAACTTACTAATTCATCTTTAATTTTAGTTAAATCAATATAGTTATTTCTAATTATGGCTTGGTTTGAATCATTTCAAATAAAATTGGTCAATTGGTCACTAACTCAGGACGAACACACTTAGTTGATCATGTAATTACCATGAGATTAATTGAAACTGTAATTGAACTTATTAATTCATGTTTAATTCTAGTTAAATTAATTTAGTTATTACTAATATAATGGCTTAATATGAATCAATAGATGACTAATATGTCGCAAAAGATGAGTAATCTATTGAAAATGATCAAAAAGACAAAGATATCTGTTGCAACAGATTAGTCATCTATTGCAACAGATTAGTAATCTATTGGAAATGACAAACAGATAAAGTCATATGTTGCAACAGATTGGTCATCTGTTGGAAATGACCAACAGATAAAGACATTTGTTACAACAGATGACCAATCTGTTACAACATATGTGTATATCTATTTGGTAATTTTAAACAGATGACTCATCTGTTGTAACAGGTTAAATTTGTTGCAATAGGTTATACACTTAAATGATCATGTAATTGCTCTGAGATTAATTGAAATTGTAATTATTAAATCAATTTAGCCATTACTAATAGTGGCTTAATTTGAATCATTTTAAATAAAATTAGTCAATTGATCACTCTACTCAGAACGAACACACTAAGATGATCATGTAATTAATATGAGAATAATTAAAATCATAATTGAACTTATCAATTAATCTTTAATTTTAAGTTAATCAATGTAGTTATTACTAATAATGTCTTAATTTGAATCATTTCAAATAAAATTGGTCAATTAACACGTCACTCAAGACGAATATACTTAGATGATCATGTAATTACTATGAGATTAATTCAAATCGTAATTCATATTTAATTTTGGTTAAATCAATTTAATTATTACTAATAATTGCTTAATTTTAATTATTCCAACTAAAATTGTTCAATTGATCATTCTACTTAAGACTAAACACTTAGTTGATAATGTAATTACTATAAAATTAATTGAAATTGTAAGTGAACTTACTAATTCATCTTTAATTGTAGTTAAATCAATATAGTTATTTCTAATTATGGCTTGGTTTGAATCATTTCAAATAAAATTGGTCAATTGATCACTCTACTCAGGACGAACACACTTAGTTAATCATGTAATTACCATGAGATTTATTGAAATTATAATTGAACTTATTAATTCATGTTTAATTTTAGTTAAATTAATTTAATTATTACTAATCTAATGACTTAATATGAATCAATAGATGACTAACACGTTGCAAAAGATAATTAATCTGTTGAAAATGACCAAACAGATAAAGATATCTGTTGGAAATAACCAAACAGATAAAGACATATGTTGAAAATGACCAAACAAATATAGACATATGTTGCAACAGATGACTAACCTATTGTAAAATGACTCATCTATTGAAAATTATCAAATAAATATAGACATTTGTTGCAACAGATGACTAAGTTATTGTAATATATGACTCATCAATTGAAAATTATCAAACATATAGGATATATGTTGCAAACTAATTTAAAATAATAAAGCTCAGATGTTTTTAAGAGAACTGAAATGTTTGTCCCCTTGTATAAGGTCTTGTCTTTAATTTTAGTTATTACTAATAATGAAGAATACATTAATTGAAATTGTAAGTGGACTTATCAATTCATCTTTAATTTAGTTAAAGTCAATTTAGTTATTACTAATAATGACTTAATTTGAATCATTTCAAATAAAATTGGTCGATTGATCACTCTCCTTGAGACGAATACACATAATTGATCATATAATTACTATGAGACTAATTGAAACTGTAAGTGAACTTATCAATTCATCTTTAATTTTAGTTATATCAATTTAGTTATTACGAATAATGGCCTAATTTGATTCATTTCAAATAAAATTGATCAATTGACCACTCTACTCATGACGAATACACTTAGTTGATCATTTAATTACTATGACATTAATTGAAATTGTAAGTTTATCTTTAATTTTACTTAAATCAATTTATTTTTTTTGGTGAAGAAATCAATTTAATTATTACTAATAATGACTTAATTTGAATCATTTCAAATAAAATTGGTTGATTGATCACTCTACTCAGGACGAATGCACTTAGTTAATCATGTAATTACTATGAGATTAATTGAAATTGTATGTGACCTCATCAATTCATGTTTGATTTTAGTTAAATCAATATAGTTATTACTAATAATGGTTTAATTTAAATCATTTCAAATAAAATTGGTCAAATAATTATTCTGCTAAGGATGAAACGCTTAATTGATCATGTAATTACTATGAGATTAATTGAAATAAAAATTGAAATTCATCTTTAATTTTAGTTAAATCAGTATAGTTATTTCTAATAATTATTTAATTTGAATTATTTCAAATAAAATTGGTCAGTTAATCATTCTACTTAGTACAAAACACTTAATTGATCATGTAATTACTATGAGATTAATTAAAATCGTAATTGAACTTACTAATTCATCTTTAATTTTAGTTAAATCAATATAGTTATTTCTAATGATTACTTAGTTTGAATCATTTCAAATAAAATTGGTCAATTGGTCACTCTACTCAGGACCAACATACTTAGTTGATCGTGTAATTACCATGAGATTAATTGAAACTGTAATTGAACTTATTAATTCATATTTTATTTTAGTAATCAATTTAGTTATTACTAATAATGACTTAATTTGAATCAATAGATAACTAACATGTTACAAAAGATGAGTAATCTGTTGGAAATGACCAAACAAATAAAAACATCTGTTGAAAATGACCAAACAGATATAGACATTGGTTGAACAGATGACTCACTTATTGCAACAACTAATTCATCTATTGAAAATTATCAAACATATATAGACATCTGTTGCAATAGATGACTAAGTTGTTGCAATATATGACTCATACGTTGGAAATTATTAAGTAGACAAAATGTGTTGAAAAATAATTTAAACTACTAAAGCTCAAACGTTTTTTAGGATAACTCAAACGTTTTCCTCCTTGTCTAATGTCTTGTATTTAATTTTAATTAAATTAATTTAATTATTATTAATAATTGCTTAATTTGAATCAACAAATGACTAACCTGTTATAAGCGTTTGTTTCAATAAATGACTAACTTGTTGCAACAAATAGGTCATCTGTTAGAAAATAATTAAAATACTAGGAAACTTAAACATTTTAGGAGAACTCAATTAGTTGTTCCATTGTCTTAAGGACTTGTCTTTAATTTTAGGTAAATCAATTTAGTTATTTCTAATAATTGCTTAATTTGAATCAACAGTTAACTAACATGTCGCAAGAGATGATTTATCTGTTGGAAATTATCAAATAGGTAGAAAATCTGTAATAACAGATGGGTCATTCATTAGAAAGTAATTAAAATACTAGGGAATTTAAACTTTTTTAGGAGAACTTAAAAGTTTGTCCTCTTGATCCTTTTGCATTTGATGTATGATATACTATTTTTGTTTTCTTTACCTATTTCATGAAATTTTTCATGTGTTTCACTTATTCGTTGTGCCCCTGTTGAAAATTTTAGAATTTTTTTAGGTCAACTTTTATTCATATATCACTTGGGTATTACTGCATAGGTGATTTTGTAAGTATAATTATGGTTTTTGTTGAATTTTTTATTTGGTATATCTGTTACTGCTACAATGGGTAGAACTTGCAACATTAATCCAACATAAGAGTCATCTGTTGCAACAAGTGAGTAATCTGTTGCAACATATGACTAACCTTTTGCAACGGATGACCCATATGTTGGATTCATGTTAAAACACTATAATATGAGTCCAACAGATTACTCATCTTTTGTAACAAATTACTCATCTGTGCAACAGATTACTCATCGGTTGGATTCACATTACATGTTTTATCCATTGTTGAAAAAACATCAGTAGCAGATACACCCAGATGAGAAATTCAACTTAAAATTATAATTTTACTTACTAAAATCACCTAATAAGTAATGTCTAAGTAATATACGAATAAAATTTGACCTAAAAAAATTTGATCAAGTAGCAATAGTTGCAGTAACAACAACAATGTTCAACAACAAGAAGATGATAACGATGAACAAGAAGAGATGATAATGAAGAACAAGATGATGATAATGAAGAAGATGTTGAATAAAGCAACAATAACAATGAACAAAAAAAATTGAGAAGAGTGAGAAAACTCCAATAAATGAGAAGAGAGAGAAATGTATCTTTTTTCCCTCCGTTTCTAGTTATATTAGGTTTTACATTGGATCAAAGTGTAAATTAAAAACTTGTGGGTTATTTTCAAACTTCTCTTACTTTCTTAATCCTTAATAAAGTAATTGTCACCTCCACTCAATTATTAAGACTTGTGTCACCCACACCTCATTTTAAACTCTTTTGTCACCTACAGTCCAAAGCCCCAAGTTATTCACTAATTATTTGTCGTAATACCAGCCGTCTTTAGCAACTAAATTTTTTCATTCCTAAAGTTTTTCAGTAGCAACGACAAATATTAATCGCTAAATTTTTATCGCTAATAATATTGTAGGAAAATAATTAACACGTAAATTATAGAATAATTAAAATAATCAACATTCATATAGATAGAAAAATTCACAATAATTGTGCCCAAAACCCACAATTTCAACATAAACTAATGTCAAACCAACATCTATGAAAATTAGTATTTGTTACTACGTACATAAATGTTTTGTATTTCCACACAAAAATAGTCTATCAAAAATTAATGCAACAATCAAGAACTACAAATACTATGAAGCTAGGAATCAACGTCGTCATCATCATCATCATTAGTAGGAGGAGGATCAAGCAGGTCCCCTTCTTGTATTCTAATACCACCAACACGCTCAAGAACTGCCAAAAGAAAATAAGTAGTAAGTGCCGGAATCAATTGCTTCACAAACTCCTCTAAATTTATTGTCGGTAAAGAAATCGAAGGTGGTACTGATGATGATGAGGTATCGCAGCCATAAAATTTTTCTCATACTAACTGCCAAATTCAAATCTAAGACCAAATAATCTTTTTTTCTTTACTCCTTCTGCAGTTTCATAATATGTTTCCAATTGATCAATTTCAGATTTACACTATAATTTTTCCCGTACAATTTGTTCATACTTTTCCTGTAACAAGTGGAGTTATTAATATACACTCAAGTTCATGTCAAAACAAATGAAAAATAAGAAAAGAATATCATATATAAATGATATAAATTATGGACTTACATGTAGAGGTCATGAACGCTCACCAACAAAAGATTTTCCATCATTATTTTGTGTAGGGACGTGCAAATGTAACTCACTTGGAGTTGAATCTCGACCTATTTTAAGAGCCTATACAGAATTCAAAGACAATGACAAATATTTACATAGCTAGCAGCAGCAGCAGTAGCATACTAATCATAAACAAGGCCTTAAAATGGAACACATATTATGGAATATATAAACAGCAGTAGCATACATGCTAACCAACTCTTAAAGTCGAAATACATAAATAACCGCTGAAGTAGCATACATACTAACCAACTCTCAAACTCATGAAACACATAAACAGCAGCAATAGTAGCATACATACTAACCAACTCTCAAACTCATGGAACACATAAACAGCAGCAACAGTAGTATACGTGCTAACCAACTCTCAAACTCTAAGAAATCATCAAAAATGAAACCCATATTCAAACAAGGCTAGAACAACATCATTAGCATAGCAGCAACAGCAGTAGTATGGTAGTAGCATATTCAAACATAGCTAGTAGCCCAAACATAGCTAGCAGTAGCCAAAAGCAACCCCAAATCAACCATTTCAACAAAAATTAATCAAGATACACTTACATACATTCAAATGAAATAGTGGACAGCATGCAACAAGATTAGTTGCTCAGATATTAATGCTATCATCATCACAACCAAGAATCTATGCTAACTTGTCCTACATTTTTCAATGTCATACAAGAAGTGCAGCACATAAAGGAAAGAATTCACACAAAGTACCAGCCATATCATTCAAATGAAATCAGTAGACAGCAACATAGACAAAACCATAACAGCAGTTATGATAAGTCTAGCAAAAATCACCAACCATATCTATAATACCCATAATTTTTCTTAGCTTAAACTCGTCTAGAAAATGAGCAAGGAGTATCTTATAGAATGAGTGATATTTATTTCATGTGTAATTCCTTAGATTTGGACTTTTCATGATGTAGGAAATTGAATTAGCTTTCCAACGATATAAGATTCGCCTAAATTCGATAATCGGGTAAGAAGTTATGGCTATTTAAAGTTTCAGTAGCAAAACACCGTCATTTAGACCCTTAGCGCACTGCGAAGCAGTGTTAAATATCAGTTGTCATTTTTCAGTAGCCCTTCATGATACTGATGCATCACGGAGAGGTCCAATTTCCCACTTGTCAATTTCCAGAGGTCCAACGCGATAATGATGCATTGCGCGATGTGCCAAAATAGCATTCCAAAGGGGCACCGCGATGACTCCATGTCGCGGAGTCTGCCCAGTTTCCAGTTGTCATTTCCCAGTGAGCCATCGCGATAGTGGAGCGTCACGGTGGCCACCCAGATCGTGAAAATATACGTTTTCCAGTTTCGTTTAAAAGCTTAAAGGGGGAATTTTGGTAAATTACCCAACCCCCAATCCATTCAAAAACAGAATATTTATCATATTTGAGAGCACTTTATGCTCTATTCATCATTCTCTCTTAAACAAAATCCTAAGGCTCATACTTCCTCTCCAAGAAACTCAAGAATTCCTCCATTAACTCTCTAAGACTAGTTAAGATTGAGGATTCCCAATACAAGATCACTAAGAATTCATCTCCAAAGCATCCATAGGAATCCAAGATTCGAGCCTTTCATCAAAGATCGTCAATTAAGGTATGTGGGGTTTGAACAGGTTTAATTCTTTCATCCTTGGGCTCAAAACTTTATTTTATTTACAAATTTACTGCAACGTATATGATTTTCCATGAAATTCAAGTTAAGGTTTATACCCATTATCATTCTTTGCAAGATTATGAGATTTTCCATGATTTAGAAGTTGAAATACAAGATTATGTTTATGTTTCCATGCATAGTATTGAAATTTCCAGATTTTAAGATGATTTATGAAAGTTTATATTACCAAGTATGAACTTTGAGATGTTTTAACATGAGATTGATGCTTGGGTCACTAGACCTCAGTTAAAGATTGTTGTTTCAAGATTGTTTGTGCTATAAGCATCCCATGACTAGATTATTTTTAGATTTTAGATAAAGAATCCAATTTATTTCAGAATACTTGAGATTTAAAGAAAAGCAAAGCATACTTGGCTTTTTGTAACCATTTGTGTAATTTTTAAAGTGAATTTCTTAAGATTTTGAGCATGAGTTGGGAGTAGTATTTAGCACCAAGGTGGGTAAGTTACTACGATTTCATACCCCAGAACTACGTGCCACCATAGGTACAGATTATCAGATTATTCCCACTTCTACATGGATGACTCAAATTATGATCACACAAATTAGAATGTTCTATTCCGATGGCAAGGTAGAACAACCCTACCTAACGGGGGCCAGTCGTGGGACTCCATGGATGCTCTCATGGTGTATTATTGGTTAGAAGAACCTCCCAAAAGATGTCCCCCATTCTTAAAACAGTTTATTGATTTGAAGCCTTAAGATATACAGAATAAGTTTTCAGACTTCACTTAGCCTAAAGATTTGAGAAATAGAATAGAACTACAGATTTCAGAACTAAGTGTGATAACTCATAAGATTTAGATTACATATTTTATTATTCATGTTTAACTTCCAGATTTCAGAATATTCAAGCCTAAGTGAGTCATTTACATTTAGTATGCATGATTTTATAAATTATAATGATATTGTTTACTTATTGTATGCACCCCCATACACTCAGTACATCATCAAAGTACTGATCCACATATATTTTTATGTGCTACATTATCTCATAATATAGGTTCAGGTGCTCAGTCTCAGCAGTGTGATTGATTTTCGAGCATCTCTTCTACATTTTTGCAGTTGGTGAGTCCTCATAGTTCGGGGACTTCGTTGCTTACACTTTCAGTTTATTAGCAGATGTATCTCATTTTATTTTCAGACGGTTTGAGTTAGCTGGGGCCTATCCCAGTGACTCTCTAGATTCAGATAGTGGAGGCTTGTCGGACTACTAGTTTTACTGTTAGACTTTTGATTCAGTATTCAGATTCTCAGCATTGTCTTACCAAGATTTATGAGATTCCTATGTTAAGACTTCTACATCTATTATGGTTTCATACCCGTATTTCCTTATTTTGAGATTTAGATTTAGAAAAGGCAGACAGGATTAGCTCAGGACTACTTGTAGTTCGGAGCACCGTGTGGCATCCCGAAAATTAGATTTTGGGGCATTACAATATCATTCAAATGAAATCAGTAGACAATAATAAAATTAGTTGCTTAGATATTAACGCTATCCTCATCATAACCAAGCGGCTACACTAACTTGTCCTACATTTTTCAATGTTATACAAGAAGTGTAGCCCATAAAGACAAGAATTCACACAAAGCACCAGCTATATCATTCACATAAAGTAGCAGTCATATCATTCACACAAAGTACCAATCATATCATTCAATGAAATCCGTGGAAAGCAACTTAGACATAACCATAGCAACAACCATGACTAGTCTAGCAAAAAGTATCAAATGAAATCAGTGGACAACAACATGATTAGTTGCTCAGATATTAATGTTATCCTCATCACAACCAAGAAGCTACACTAATCTTACATAAACAGCAGCAACAGTAGCATACATACTAATCAACTCTCAAACTCATGGAACATATAAACAGTAGCAGCAGTAGCATACGTACTAACCAAATCTCAAACTCTAAGAAATCATCCAAAATAGAACCCATATTCAAACAAGGCTAGCGAAACATCAGTAGCATAGAAGCAGCAACAGTAGCATAGCAGTAGCATATTCAAACATAGCTAGCAGCCCAAACATTGCTAGCAGTAGCCAAAAACAACACCAAATCAACCATTTCAACAAAAACCAATCAAGATCCACTTACATACATTCAAATGAAATCAGTGGACAACACAAGATTAGTTGGTCAGATATTAATGCTATCATCATCACAACCAAGAAGCTACACCAAATCTCACATAAATAGCAACAGTAGTAGCATACATACTAACCAACTCTCAAACTCATGGAACACATAAACAGCAGCAGCAGTAGCATACATACTAACCAACTCTCAAACTCAAAAAACTCATCCAAAATAGAACCCATATTCAAACAAGGCTAGAGAAACATCAGTACCATAGCAGTAGTAGTAGCATGGTAGTAGCATATTCAAACATAGTTAGCAGTAGCCAAAAGCAACCCATAATTAACTATTTCAACAAAAACTAATCAATATCCACTTATATACATTCAAATAAAATCAGTGGATAGAGACAAGATTAGTTTCTTAGATATTAATGCTATCCTCATCACAACCAAGAAGCTACACTAAATTGTCCTATATTTTTCAATGTCATACAAAAAGTGCAGCTCATAAAGGCAAGAATTCACACAAAGTACCAGCCATATCATTCACACAAAGTACCAGCCATATCATTCAAATAAAATCAGTGGACATCAACAAAGACACAACCGTAGCAGCAACCATGACAAGTCTAGTAAAAAGTACCAGCCATATCATTCAAATGAAATCAGTGGACACATAATCAATAATAACCAATACTTACAAGATTATTTCGGTGTTCTCCAGCTGTGATAGAGCCACATGTGTGTGTCCTAGCAGCTGCTTCACGCCCACCATAATGATTTTTTGAATTTATCTCAAACTTCTTAATACAGCCATCACTTTCCCAAATTCCATCCACTTTTCCTAACACATGATCATTTACAAATTCTGGTTGAACTGTAGCTCTATGTTTCTTGATATAAATTCTTGTAGCGTAATGCAGCCTTCTTCAACCATTGTTGTTTCACCATTTCTTCACTAACAAAAGCATCCTAATAGAAATTCTTCTGAAATATAGTTTAAAGTAAAATAATTAAATGTTAGCTACAAACTCAAACAATTGCTATCGATTATTATTTTAAGAAACATAACTTCAACTCTCCAAAATAACCATCTTTGACATCTTTTGAGACACATTTTCAGTTGATTCCATTGAAAAATATAATGAAACTGGAGTATTTTGAAGAAAGTTCCAACTTGTATAACATCAAATCCAACACCACTAACACTACAACATTTGTGTACAAAAGCAGCAATCACAAAAGCTATTTGGGCATTGATTATCAACTAATAATCACTAATAGATAACAAAAACATTGATGAAAAATAAATAGTAAGTACTAACCCTGAAGAAGTCAGATAAATAAGGGTGAGGCCATTGCTAAAACTGGAATCAGCTGAACCAGATACATTTCTCTGACTAGATGTTCCCTCAGCTGCTATGTTGCTTTGAGAATTCATATTCTCGTCTGTTGGGCTTCTTTGGTTAGGTGTAACAGGAGATGTCTCAGGAATGATCGGGGTATTTCTTTCTCCCAATGTCTGAACCTATGGCGTACTATTGGGCAGTAGTGTTTGATTGGCTAGCAGACTGATAGGAATGGTAGTGGTATCATACTGTTCAATCACTGGAGTTGGAATAGAAGGAATTTTGGCATGATTAGCAGTCTTACTCCTACCTGAGGACTTGCCTGCACGATATCCACCTCGAGTCATAGCTACCAAAAAAATGGTGTCATTAGATCATTACTATTAAAACCAAATTAAAAATGATATGATATGAAAAATTAACAGATTAATATAAGGAAATCAAAAACTAAGAAAATGATAATAATTTGGAGAAGCCAATACCAAAAATAAAACAGAATACAATAAAGATAAAATAGCAAATTTTAATCAAGCAATAGTCATTATCAATGTCTTCTTACTAAAAAAACAATACAACAAAGATAAAATAGCAGATTTTTTAACAAGCTATGGTCACTATTTGTGTCTTCTTCAAACTCTTCCTCTTCATCATCCTCCTTAGTTTCATCAGTTTCATCAGTTTCATATTCCTTGAACCATATAGCAAAATTTTCTTCAAGGCTCTCATCTATTTCACTTTGAGAGAGATTCGGAAATTCTTCTTCCAAATGTTGCAGGTACATACTTTATTGCAACAAAATAATTTAAATAAGAGAAGTCACAATATAAGAATAGATTTTATTATTATTAAGAAAATTTGGTTACCTCACAAATGGCTCAACCTCCTCATAATTTAGTAAAATATAAGTTTGGGCCGCCTTGATTTCATCTAAGGTTAAATCTCTTTTTTTTGCTTCTCCCCAAAGTTGACCTGGATGGGAGAATATTGAAAGATTTCCTTTAAGATCTACCACAACACTACCATCATCCTTACGGTCCATATTATGATTACGAGACATGACATGAGGTTCAAAATAATGAGAAAATAATTGTGTTGACTCCATCATCAAGTACGCTTCACAAATGGAACCTTCAACACTAGCTTTATTCCCAATCATCCATTTAAGAGTTCCCAAATACCTATATACAGAAAAAGATAAAACATTACATTTGAAAGTTATGTATTAATTATTCGTCACAAGTTTGACATAGAGTTTCACATTAACCTTTCAAAAGGATACATCCATCGATATTTTCACAGGTCCAACAATCCTTGCTTCATAAGGAAGGTGCACAGGAAGATGTTCCATTGAGTCAAAGAACCCAAGAGGAAAAATATGTTCTAACTTGCACAAAATTTGTGGAATCTCTCTCTCTAATCGGACCATATCATTCACTCGTAGAGTTTTAGAAGTAAGATCCTTACAAAATAAGCTCAATTCTGTAAGTGCCTGCCACACATTACTAGGAAGTAGTTTATCGAAAATCAATAGACATTAGTCGTTGCATGAACACATGACAATCGTGACTTTTCATACCAAATAACCTTTTCGCATTTGTGTCTGGAAACCTACACAAATTTGAAACATACCCATCTGGAAACTTTAAGCCTTTCATCCAATTAAACAAGATAGCTTTTGCTTCCTTGTCTAATGTATAAATAGTTTTGGATATTGTCTATTACCATCCTTTCCCAATTGATGCCGATCACAATACTTTGCCGTATCTAGACGTGATTGTGGATTGTCTTTGATTTTGTCATCAAAATTAAGAACAGTGTTAAAGACATTATCAAAGAAGTTTTTCTCTATCTGCATCACACCAAGATTATGTTGAATCATGTTAGAACTCCAGTATGGAAAATCCCAAAAGATGCTTCACTTTTTCCACCCATATGTCTTACATATTGTTTTATTAACTTGTTCTGCATCTAACTTTGTTACATTTCTTACCCCCAAATTACAAATTTGGTCCAAAATTTCCTCTTCTGCTCTATATGTTAGAGGGGGTCTTTTGGCAATCCAACCTTTAAGAAAGTTCTTTCGATCTCTCCTAAAAGGGTGATGCTGGTTAAGGAACATTCTGTGGCAATCAAACCAGGATTGTTTTATTCTATGTTATAATCTAAAGGATTGTGTTTCCTCCATACAATAAGGACATGCTAATTTACCCGCAGTACTCCATCCCAATAACATAGAATATGCTGGAAAGTCACTAATTGTCCATATCAAAGCTGCCCTTAATTGAAAGTTTTGCCTTTTTGAGATGTCAAACGCTTCCACACCTGTCTCCCATAACAAGGTCAATTCTTTTATTAGGGGTTGCAGATAAACATCAATTTTATGTTTAGGATTAATGGGACCTGGAACAATGATAGTTAAGAACATATAAGCCTCTTTCATGCACATTCCTGGAGATAAATTGTAAGGAGTGACTATCACTGGCCACGAAAAATATTTCCTTCCAGACTGACTGAATGGTTGAAAACCATCCATACATAACCCCAGCCTGACATTTCTTGGTCCAGCAGCAAAAAAGGGATGAGTTTCATTGAAGTGCTTCCAAGACTCAGAATCTAATGGATGGCGCATCACACCTTCCTCTTTTTTTATTGTCATGATGCCATCTCATCTTGGCAACTGTAGCATGGGATGCATATAATCTTTGCAATCTCGAAATCAAAGAAAAATAATACATTTTTTTGTAAGGAGCTAATTTCCTCTTACGAGAGCCAACACAATGCTTATACCTTGGATTGCCATAAAATTTACAAGATGTAAGGTGTTCATCATCATCACCCCAATACAACATATATCCTGATTCACAACAATCAATCTTTTTAACTGGTAAACCTAAGCTACGCACTAGCTTCTTTGTCTGATAATAGCTATCAAGCACTATGTTATCTTCAGGTAAAGCCTCTTTAAGAAATTGCGTCATCTGGTTATAGTCTCTCTGCGATATATTGTTCTCTATTTTAATATTCAACATTCGAGAGACAACTGAAAGTTGGGAAAGGGATGAACCCGGATATAATTTTGCATCAGCAGCATCTAGCAAATAAAAAAAAATTGAGACATGGGATTAGGATCTTCCTCCATTGAATGTTGACAAGGAAGAGATGACTCAGGTTCAATATTGTTATAAGATCGCCAAATTGATCCCTGAGAAAAGTTGGGACCATCTGTATCCAAAATCATTTGTCGGTATAGATTCTCTCCGTATACAGGTTGACCACCACTATGTAAGGCATTACCATAAGAAGTCCCACTTATACCATCTTTTTCCCCTTGATGATTCTAAATAAAATAATTCTCAACAAATCCAGATTGATAAAGGAGACATTTAACAGTTTCGACATCCACGAATTTATAGTTCTGACATTTTGCACATAGACATCTAACTTTGTCACCACTCATGCGATTTTGTTGAGAACATGCAAATTGAATAAATTCATCCACCCCGATTACAAATCTAGAGTATAAAGCCCCTCAGCCATCTAACCTCTCATACATCCAACCACGCTCTAGATTATTCATGTTCCTATTAAGGTTGAAATAAAAAATAGGATAATCAATGCTAATTAACCAGCTTAATAAGAAACGCGATAATTAGTCTAATAATTAATCTTGTTGGAAATTCATATTAACAAAATACGATAATCTATGATCAGACTCTATATAAAGAACTAGTTAGCACAGAAAGCATAATTAAGTAGATCAAATGACAGTTTAAAAGTTTCACTAAATTATTCAAACTGATGCTTTCAAAGTAGAAAACAAAACTAGTTTACCATAAAAATAAGATAAAAGTGATACATACTTCTATTTTTACAACAAATTTATCGTTACATGCTTAATAACAAAAATAAGTTACAAACATAATTGATTATTTAAAAACACACCTGATTGTATACAATACTCCACTTATTTTGCCACCAATCTACAACTGCACTACGCCAATTCCAGTAAAAAGACACCTAAAAGAAAAGTGTGTCAAATAAATATTTTGAATATATGTCACTTACACCTATTAGAAAACAAACCAGATCTCATCTAGTTAAGCCACACAACGAACTTTATAAACATCGAAACTAAAAAAAGTAAAGTAGAATTGGACAATTCACTCATCAAAAT
>NC_061117.1:186728971-186820158 GCF_002878395.1 Capsicum annuum | reverse complement strand
ACTAATTCAACCTTCAATTCGAACAATAATTTAAAATTGACTCAAAATATTAAAGAAAACACAAATTTGAATTCGGACAAAGTGTAACAGTGGAACTAAATACCTTCGAATGCTTCAAATCGGCAACCCTGTGTAAGCTTGACCTTTAATACATGCATAAATGTCTTCAATTCGTGCAAGAACTCGTTCAAATCGGGCAAAACTCGTTGAAATCGTGAATGATTCTTGAGAGAGAGGAGAAAGGGGGGGGGGGGGGGGGCTGAAATGAATAATAATCCTAGAAGCCCCCTTTCTATTATTTAATATTAATTAAAACTAAAATTAATATTTTACGACGAAAACGTTGGTCGCTAAATAAAATAATTTTCTTAAAAAAAAAAATGAAGCGTACCGACGAAAGTTTGTTGCTAAATTCGTCGCTACGAAATAATTAACATAGCAACCAAAATATTTCGTTGCTAATCTATCACTAAATTTAGGCGCCAATTTTTTCCATTATTATTTAGTGACAAAACTACAACTCCATCACTGATTCGTTGCTAATAGCATACCAAAAGATTGAGCTGCTATGTATGCGACCAAATTGAATATTTCGTTACTGATTCGTCGCTATATAGTGACGAAAATTGATCTGTCAGTAAATTTAATTGCTAAACACATTTTTTTTAGTGGCATGGAGAATCGTGCTAACCATTTTCATAATTCATAATGAGATAAACAAACAATGAAGAGGGAAAAAATGATCAAAATAGAGAAATTTTCTAAATTTCAATACGAGGGTTGTTATAAATGAAGAAGAAGCTACAGATGGCAAAAGATGGAGGAAGAAGAAAAAGGAAGAGAAGAAGAAAAACAGCAGTGAAATGGTCATTAATTATCAATGAAGAAGGAAGAAAATAAGAAGTCATTAATGATAGAACATAGAGGAATAAGAAGATCAGTAGCAACAGCTAGTTCTTGTAAGAAAGATAGCCGAGTGGCCGATTTGAGTAAGAAAAAATAAGAGGGTCATTATGATTTGTCTAAATTTCCCTTGTATTAGTTTACAAAATTTTGCTTTATATATTATTATATTATATACATGTACTAGTTTTCCTATTCATATATACATGTATGTATGTACTTATTCGTATATCTATGTACATATACTAGTCAATTCGTATATGCTACATGCGTGTGCATCGTGTTAATAATAAATATATATGAACAGAACAAATTATCGCATACATAATTTGAAATAAAAAAATTTATGCTATGTAAAATTGTGTATAAAGTTTAAATAAATAAAAGAGAATAATTAATAAACTAAAAGGAAAATGAAAGCAGCTAAACTTTCTTGATATGAATTTTGAAAGAATATAAAATTTATTACTCCTAACTCTAAATAAAATTGAAAGTAAAATTGAAAGTAATTTTTTTATTTTTTAAAATAATCGCACACGTATATAAGAAAAAAAAAATCGTAAATTAGAACTCTACATCCATTAGTTATTATATTTAATTAAAATAATTATAGTAAATTGTCAAAGATAAAGTATTGTGCTAACTAACATGTAATTGAACCCTACCCAAACAGCCCCTTTCCCCCCCCCCCCCCCCCCCTCCCCCAAAAAAAGCTATCATGTCAATAAATCTCCTGCCAAAAGTTGTTTTCACTATAATTTTACGAAAGCATATATAAATAAGGGAAGATTTCAAAAGTAGCAACTTAACAGGTATAATTATAACTTTCATAATTATGAAAAATAGCAAGTTGTATTTCGTATTTAAGTAAAATGTTGCTATATAAATATATATACAAACTGAATAAACTTTCATCAGTTAGAGTTAAATAAAGAAAGTAACCGTCCCTTAATTCATACTACTTTTAATTATAAAGATTTCTTTTACTCATATGACTCTTCTATTTCTGTTGTTTTTTTTAATCCTTTTTCGTTTCTTTTTCTTTTCTTTTTTTAAAAAAATATATTTTCTTATTTTTTTTCCTTTCTCATATTTTTCTTTTTCTTTTCCTATTTTCATTTCTTTTTTTATCGTTTTATTTTTTTTATTTTGATTTTTTTCTTTTTCTTTTTTCATTCCACTTTATTTTCACTCTTCTATTTCTCTTTTTTTTTTAATCCTTTTTATTTTTTTTCTTTATTTTTTTTTTCTTTTTTTTTTTTTTTTTTCCTTTCTCATTTTTTTTATTTTCCTATTTTCGTTTTCTTCTTTTTTTTTAATTTCTTTTAACTTTTATAGCAAGTGATACAAATTGGATAGTAGCTCCTATTTTAACAGCTATTAGTTAGAGTTAAATAAGGGAAGTAACCGTTCCTTAATTCATGCTATTTTTAATTATAAAAGGTCCTTTTCCTTATATGAATCTTCTATGTTTCTTTTTTTTTTTTTAATTCTTTTTTTTTTTTTTTTTTTTTTTTTTTTTTTCTTTTCACTTTATTTTCACTCTTCTATTTCTCTTCTTTTTTTATCCTTTTTCGTTTTTTTTCTTTTCCATTTTCTTGTTCTTTTTCCTTTCTCATGTTTTTTTTCTTTTCCTATTTTCGTTTTCTTCTTTTTTTTTAAAATTTTTTTTATTTCTTTTATTTTTGCTTTTATTTTTACACTTATATTTCTAGCTTTTATTTCTCTTTCTTCTTTTTTTTCGGTTTTCACTTCTTTTTCGTTGGTTTTTTTTTCTATTTTTGTTTTTTTCCTTATTTTTTTTTACTCTTCTATCTCTTGCTTTTATTTTTAAAAGACACATATCTATATTACATATACATATTCAAAAAATATACAAAATATATAGACATACAGATCTGCGTATGTATTTACAGTACAAAATATAAATATATATCTGCATATGTATTTACAAAAATACATATTTGACTCATATGTATATATGAACATATAGGACACAAAATCTATATAACAAAAAGTGACATAATATATTTGCCTAACTGCGCTTGAACTACACATTTCTTCTTCATGATGTAGACATCAAAAATATTCTTATGATGAAAAATCTTGTACTGCTGCTTTAATAATATTGACTTAATATGTTCTTCAATATCGTTGACCGTGTGACATCGTATATGTGGTGCAAATTTTGAAAGTACTCTTGCCATGAATATTTGATCACGTGGCAACTATAGACCAAAAAAATGACATAAATCTATATTATATGTACTTTTCACCAAAAAAAATACAAAATATATAATATGCATATGTTTTCTATTACATCATACATATTACATTACAACAAATACACATATCTCTGTATATGTATTTTTAGAATACATGTTTGGTCCAAAGTGTATATTATTATATAAAACATACATATATAAACTCATATGTATTTACAAAATTCATACCATTGTCATATTAAATAAAAAAAAAATACAAATCCATAACTTAAAACAGTATAAAACAACTATATTATTTATCTTGATATGTATTTATCTTAATTGTATGTTGTAGTTATATTTGTAATTGTATGTTATGTTGTAGTTGCATTTGTATATTTAATAAATGTAATTGTATTTTATTTTTACATTTGTCTTTCAAGAAATACTCCAACAGAACGAATCAGAGTATACTCGTATGGTAGTATGTCAAAATACATTTAATTATCTTATATGCATTTGTATTACTGTATGTTATTACTTATATGTATATATGTATTTGACTCCAGTGAAAATTGTATTTTCATATGTATTATGTAAGATATATGTATAGTTATGCATAAAATACTTACACAAAATATAAAAAGCTGAAAAATACATATAAAGGCCTGTAAATACATATGGAGAACTGCAAAATACATATGCTGAATCGAAAAATACTGATATCCAACTGAATTTGAGTTTTTTTAACTAATTTTCTTTAAAACAATTCAGGTTGTACCAGTCACAAAGTATGTCTACGCAGTACATGACAAAGAAAAGCATTTTATTGTTTGCCTCAGGAAGAAAAAAAATATTTTTTTCATGTATTTCAATTGGACGAGATACTATGTGTACATGCTTGTGCAGTCTAGATAGCAAGAATTTAAAATTTTCTACAGAAAACATCGATGATTTTTTTTGTATTTTAAATTTGATAAAATTCATCTCTACGTTGATAGTGATGTAGTGGCGTAGTATTTGATAATTATATTTTGTTATTGTATTTTGAAGATTCATACTATATTGAATCTCAAACAAAAGTACAAATACATATAAAAAACTGTATATGTATTTAACATATAAATATAGGTAACCGCATGTATTGATCACATATTTAGCAAATACAAATAAAATTAAGTAGTTAATTGTAATTAATAATACGAATATGTATCTGTATATGTATTTTTCAAACAAAGATATGAATACACCTTAAAACCCATGTCATTATGTATACGAGTTTGCTCTGCTCTACCGGATGCATTCATACTCAAGAACACAACGTCGGTGATACATTCTTCATAATGTTGTTCATATGTTCATCTCTCAGAGTACTTCAAGAATAGGAATAATTCTCATTGCCAATCCTTTCACATAAAAAATGTTATAAATTCAAAAAAAAAACAATTTTAATTACTTATATAATCATTAAGTCAAAACTGCAATCAAGATATACAACATAATTCTAATTATACAAATGCTAACATAATATACAATTTATTTTTAAAATACATAAATTCATAGAAAATATACAAATAAATTATAATAAATAAATAAACTAGTAATATACATTTACACATTAAGATATACAAACAAAGCTATAAATATACAAACATAATCAACATGTACAAATGTAAATAATATATACAAATAAAAATCAACAGACTACAATTTCACTATTTTGAATATACAAACAGATTAATTGACTGTACAATTTGATGAAATTCAAAAAAAAAAAATTATTACTATTTAGCGTATCAAAGTCGAGTTTGAACAAACAATAACTCGATCAGTTAGATTTTCATCTAATTCGATCTCCTAGTATAGTCGCCTTTATTTTTTAAAATTCATATAGAAAATATTCAAAAGACTATTTGATGGAAAAAAAATTGACGAAAAAATGATTAAAGACATAAAAACGATATCAAACAACATTAAATTGTTTTAAGTTGCTGAAATTGATATACGAAAATAATTTTTTGATTCAATACCTATAACACCATTGATGATTTATTTTGAATTTTTAAAGCTCATGAAGATAAAAATCTTCAGTTGATTTGATTTTGATTTTAGTTGTTGAAAACTACACTGTAAAACATCTTTTTTGAGGGAGTGAAGTAATGGAGTGAAAATAGGAGAGAGGTAAAAAATAATTAAGTGAAAATAGGAGAGAGATAAAGTAATGGAGTGAAAATAGGAGAGAAGTAAAAAGTAATAGAGTGAAAATAGGAGAGAGGTAAAGTAATTGAGTGAAAATAGGAGAGAGGTAAAGTAATTGAGAGAAAATAGGAGAAGGATAAAGTAATGGAGTGAAAATAAGAGAGATGGAGTAAAATAAGCATGTTTAAAGTTTATGGACAAAATAATGCTACTCTTGCTATAAATTGTAATTTTGAAAAAACGTTGTTATTTATTGTAATTTGGTTAGAAATACCAAATTTCATATCGTTGATCCACACAAAGTTTTCATGAAAAAAAAAACGGGAAAATTATTATATAAATCTTAATAAACAAAACATAATAAACTCGATTATAAGAGAAAAAAATATAGAATGTTGATTACAATGGTGGTGTGATATTTTCTAAATTTACTTCTAACTCCAACTTTACAGAAAAATTTACATATAAGGACTTACTCAATTCTGTCATTGAAGATGCTGATCTTACTTCTATCTCGAGTTATTTTTGCATACCCTCAGCGAAAAAAGTCAAAAATAGTCCAAAAGTAGTAATCAAAGTACAAGAAACAACAGCTAATAACAAAAACAACGAATAGCAATAGAACAGAAACTACAACAAAAGAAGATGATAGTCGTGATATCAGAATAATACAATTAAACCTAACCTTTATACAAGAATTTCTCAAAGCCTGATCAAATATTCATCTACCACCTGTAAACTACAAAAATATAATACAATAATCGATATATCATAATAATACAATTAAACCTAATTTTTATACAAAAATTTCTCAAAGTCCGACCGAACATTCATCTACCACGTGAATTAAGCTGGAAAAATAAGAGAACAAAAACTATAACAACACAATGTACTAATTGAGATTAGAACAATATGATTAAACATAGCTTTTACATAAAAAAAATTCAATGTCAAACAAATATTCATAAATAATATAGACTTTGTTATTAAATATAAAGTAAGAACAAAAAGAATGGAGAGAGAAGAGAGAGTAATTCTTCTTTCTCTTGATAAATTTCTTGAGGGTGAATAACAATGAAGGAAAATCCCTTTATTTATAGGAAAAAATTAAAAGTTAGAGTTTATAACTTTTCTAGAAATAGACATTCACTATACATGGTAATACATTTGTAACACTCCCCCTTGAATGTCTAATTAATAGATAATGTACCTCGTTAAAATCTTACTAGAAAAAACCCAATGAAAACTAATTTAGTAAAGGAAAAAGGGTACACTTCTCTAATGATACGCATATAGGGTGCCACATTAAAAATCTTACAAGGAAAATTAGTAGGACAAAACCTCGTAAGAAAAAAAGAGTAACGTGTATTAACTCCCCTAATGAAAATATCCTTGAACCTTTGCATTCCTATTTTGTGCACCATCGTCTTGAAAGCTGCAATTGAAAAAGACTTGATGAATAAATTAGCCACATTGTCACTTGAACGAATCTGCTGCACATTAATATCATAATTCTTTTGGAGCTCATGTGTATAGAAAAGCTTTGACGAAATATACTTTGTTCCATCTCTTTTTATGAATCCTCCCTTAAGTTGTGCTATGCATGTTACATTATCTTCATATAAAATTGTGGGTACTTTGTCATATTTCAAACCATATTTTTCTTGAATGAGATTTATCACAGATCTCAACTACACACACTCTAGGTTTTTTTCATGAAGAGCTATTATCTTAGCGTGGTTTGATGAAGTGGATACGATAGACTGCTTTTTAGATCTCCAAGATATGACAGTAACCCCGCATATAAACACATAGCATGTTTGAACCGAGCTTTATATGGATCATATAAATACCCAGCATCAGCATAACCAATAAGATTGGGACTGTAATCTTTAGAATAAAATAACCACATACAGTAGTTCCTTTTAGATACTGTAATATGTGCTTGATCTCATTCCAATGTCTTCTAGTAGGAGCAGAACTATACCTTGCTAACAAATTAATCGAAAAGGCTACATCAGGCCTTGTAGTATTTGTAAGATACATTAGTACACCAATTGCACTAAGATGTGGTACTTCATAACCAATTCAATATGATATATTTTTTTATTTCATCAAATAATCTATTGCTTTTGAAAACTCTTCAAGAGTTCCAATAATTTTCAAGTTATAAATTTATGCAATATATGGCTTATAAATAAGTTTTTCAGAAATTTTTATATGCTTCAAAGATTTTGAATCCTTAAAACATATACTAATTTATAAAACATATACACATATATACGTTAAATATACACGTCTATAGAAGATTCATTCACATATATACGCACCATTCAATGTATATGTACTACTTTAAATAAAATATACAACAATATATATACATTACAATACACACACACACACACACACACATATATATATATACTAATTTATAAAACATATACACATGTATACGTTAAATATACACGTCTATAGAAAATATATACATATATATACACACCATTCAATATATATATACTACTTTAAATAAAACATATACTACAATATATATATATATATATATACATACTACAATATATGTACAATTTATAAAACATATACACATGTATACATTAAATATACACATCTATAGAAGATATACACACAAGTATACAAAACATATGCTACTTAATATAATAAATTAATAATACTTGATAGTAAATAATATATTCGAAGTAATTTTTTAATTTAAACTAGAAATTCAATTTAAATCATTAAATGAAAAAAAATTACAAAGTAAGGACTAAGGAGTGAATGACTGTTGAATTTTAATGATTGCGAAATGATCTAAAATTTATAATTTACATGAATGAAAAATCTACAAATTATACATCATTTTTTTCAACTCATTCATGTTAATATTAACGGGAACTTGCATAGGATAGTCAAAGTCAACGGGGGAAAAACATGCATTGGACTTGATTCTGCTGAGTTCTCCCGTGAAGACATAATTTCTTCAAGTTTCTGCTCGTCGTTTGACTCTGGTTCCATTCCTTGGTTTCTTATTTCCGCTCTAATCCAATCTCTGAGGCAAACTAGAACATTCAATGCATTGCTTCCCAATGAGTGTCGGTTGTCTCCAAGTTGCTGTCATCCCTGACTAAAGGCGCTCTCTGATGCAATGGTTAACATTGAAACATTCAAGATATCTCTAGCTAATCTTGAAAGCACAGGATATTGTGTTTCATTACTTCTACACCGATCAAAGATAATATTTCAGCTCTTCCCGATAACTTGATGTGTAAGCTCTCTCATCAACACTATTCCAACAAGGTAAATCATAAAAGGAATTAGGAAAACCACTATGTGCCGACCTTTTAGAAGATGATGGCTCCTCAGGAGGATGAGGAGTGACATTTAGAGTGATATTTGTAGGTACGACTAAATCAAATAAATTAGCATAGTGATTATGTAATTTTTCTATGTATTCTTTCGCATCTCCCATAGTCGTCCATAAATCAGGTTGTACTTGTTCAAAATTATTGTTAGTATTTATTTCTAAGTTAGCATAAACAATAGTACTAAAGTGGCACATAGTATTATATTTCATGCACGGATTTAGCATAGCACCAACCAAGTAAATAGGGTGAATCGGGAAATTTTTTTTTTTAAATTTAGTAAATATGGCACCAACAGCTTCTTTATAACCTTCTTTATTTTTATATTCTTTGAGCAAATCAGAAATATCGGCTATATATGCCAAAATATTACAAACAGTAGGATAATAAGCACCGAAAAATTCAATCGTAGCTACATAAAATTTTTCTAAAAACTTAACAAGATCATTAATTACAACCCAATCAAAATTATGTAGCATGCAATTAGCATAATCAGCAAATGAACCGCAATGTTGGTTAAAATCTAGTGTAATAGGAATTCTATATTTATAACAAGTTTTTAGAAAATCATACATAGAATTTCATCTAATATCAATTTCCTCAGGCATCAATATCGATGCAAACCCTTTTTCTTGACGTTTAACTTTTTTTTTTTTTTGGTAACTAACGCCTTTTTATTAATTACCAAGAATCGTCATTACAAACCCAACAACTTAACTCAGTATGTTGTTGTCTACAATTTAAACTACCAAACTAAGGCTCTAACATGTCCTACAACTCATAACACAAAGGAAGTAAGTATGCATTTGGTTGCACGCTGGGTTCGAATTGTAGTTATGTAGGCTATCTCTTTCACCACCTGTTGGAATTCTCTGCACTGTTGTTGAAATATTCTACTGTTCCTCTTAATCCACACTGCATACACATATTCAGCAAAGAGTAGTTTGAATATCTGGTCACACTGACTCTTAAATTCTCTAATTCTCGATCTACGATTATTTTCTTGAATAAAACCAACAGCAAGATGGATTTTTTCAATATAAAACTCAAAAAACTCAAGATCATCTTTTACAATTAAATTATATATATGACATGCACACTTAATATGAAAAATTTCAAGCAATGACGGAGATAACTTAGATTTTAACTTTTTTATAGCAGTCTTGTTGTTAGAAGTATTATCAAAAGCAATACATAAGATTTTATTTTCGATACCATAAAATTCGGCAACTTTAACAATAGAATCAACAATGAAATCTCCAGTATGTTTACGATCTTTATCATACAAAAAAGTAAGAATACGTTTTTGCATCACAAAATTACTATTCATCCAGTGACAAGTAACGGTTAAATAATCATTTCTATTTACAGCACATCCAAGATCAGAAGTTAGGGACAATCTACATTGAATATTTTTTAACAATGTTGATAAATAAAAACAATATTGTGAATGAAGTCTAAAAATATCAAACCGACAAGTACTTCTAGGAATACCATTAAACATAGGATTATAAATTGCTTGAATATAATGAATAAAGGCATCAGAAGAAGGAAAACTAAAATGCAAACAACCCACAGCTACCATTTTAGCTATTTCTTTCCGGTCCCTCAATTTATTATACTTCTTCGTTACCTGAGCGGTTGCTGGGTCCATTCTAGTTTGCGTTGGCCCACCAACATCCCCACCACCTCATGCAATATTTAACTCTCTTTCATGAGCATCACCTATATATCTCATTAACGTACTTGTACCCCTTTGCTTGCCTCCGCTTTTATGCTTATATATTTATTGACAAATATTGCATTACACCTCAGCATCTGATATACGTTCAAAAAATTATCATGCAATACTAGTTGTTTTACGAGCTGTTGGGGCACGGGGAGGAGGGAACGGAGATTAACCGATTCAGATCTAATGTTAGCATTACCTACTGCGGGTGTCTCGCCAATATTTTCATCACCTTCATCTAAATTAACCGCATCTACTTCATTTTCTTCTTCTATACCGTAATTTTTCTGAGTTTCTACATAATCCATATCGTGAGCATCTACACCTATTTTTTCCTGAAAAGGTGTACCAAACAGGACCGGAGGTGAATGCACACGGGTATATCTACTACTTGAAGTACCTCTGCCGCTAGTTATTTGCTTTTTACTACCACTACCGCTTCTGGAATAATTTTTTAACACCTTTAGTAGCGAGGTTTCTTAATTTATCCACAGTATAAATTTACCTAAAAAATTTTAAAATACACAAATATAATAAAATTAAATATTAAACAATTAATACAATAAATAAAAATTAAATGTAAGAGATGAAACGACAATACTAAATTTTGGAAGTATCCAAAGGTTGCGACTTTAGAAACTTCCACTTGTACTTTGTAATCGCAAAATTAAAAAATTAAAGTGAGCATTTTAGGAAATTAAATACATTGAATATTTGAGAATTGAGATTTGAGAGAATGAGATTTGCGAGAGTGAAAAATTGTGTGAAAAATGATTTGAAGGTATAGGGTATTTATAGATTTTTGGGGGGATTAAAAAAATATTTTAAATATATATATTTTTTTAATAAATAGGCCCAAACTAGCCGTTTGGACCCAAAAAAGGCTAGATACTCGTTGGGCCAACGACTAATTTGGCCCAAATATCAAATTAAAAAAAAAAAAACTCATCCGAGCCGAGCCGATTAACCGACGGGCCTGGATCGGGCTTGGTCCGGGGCGAATTAATCGGGCCTAACCAAAAAATTTAATCGGCCCAGGATCCGGTATCCTACAGCCCATGGGCTGATCGAACCGGGTCAAATCGGACCGGTTTTATTAAGTAGGCCGGTTCGGGCCGAGTTGGGCCGAATCAACCCGACCCGTTTTACAAGTTTAATTCGACTCCATCCGATCATTAAATGGAAAGTGGAGAACTTAGAGATCCTTAAGCGCCCGTCGTACCCCAAAAATAACATAAACTCAAAATCGAATACAATCAAGTAGCCGCTCCGATATTTTTACTCATTTTTATTAAATAAATAATTTTTTCGTTCACTTTTACTTGACATATTTATTGAATTCGAAATCAAGAGAGCATCATGCGGAAGCTTAAAGTTTGCAAATCAAGACGGTGATAATTCAGAAGAAAAAAAGAAAAATATACTAATAAGACATATTATTAATATGATTCGGTCAAACGACCCACATATGAAAAACTAATAATGAAAAAAATAATGACTACATTGTGAATATTATTTGTGTTATGACTTGAGAAGAGAAATCTTCTGTTTTTAGATGTCCAAAACTTTTCCTCCAAGAAAGAGGTTATCCAAATATGAAAATTTTAATATTTTCTTTTTAGGAAAAGTTAAAGTAATTATGGTTACTCTTATTTTCCTTTCAATAAAAATTGAAACTTAATTTTGGTAAAAAATTCAGGACGAAACCTCTAACAAATCTCTTTGTTTTACTTGATTTTCTTGACAAAACTTGACTCGCTTCTTCATATGCATAGTCTTCGTCTTCATATAACCTTCATATATCATTGTTGCTTTGCATGCTTAAAAATGAAGACCTTTGGCTTAAAAATATATGATCACTTTCGGGTTACAAATATTGAAGCTCTTTACAAGGTTAAAAGTAAACTTTATTTTCAAAGATGTTACAACAGGATTGTTGAAAATATCATTGACAATCATTTCCACATGTAGTTTTCTTTTTTGGACAAAAATTTTCATCATCGTCTAGTTGGTTGCAACTTTGATCTTAAACTATCCTCAATCGAACCATCATATCTTTGAACCATTGGCTCTGATACCATTTGTTGCGTTTGAAATCAAGAGAGCCTCATGCGAAAGTTTAAAGTTTGCAAATCAAGACGGTGATAATTCAGAAGAAGAAATAAAAATATATTAAAAAGACATATTATTAATATGATTCGGTCAAACTACCTACATATGAAAAACTAATAATAAAAAATATAAAACCTATTGAGAGAGATCTCCCCCTAACAAGCCTTTTTAATGACTATATTATGGATACTATTTGTGTTATGACTTAAGAAGAGAAATCTTCTATTTATGGATGTCCAAAACATTTCCTCTAAGAAAGAGATTAGTCAAATATGAAAAATTTTATATTTTCTTTTTAAAAAAAGTAAAAGTAATTATGGTTACTTTTATTTTCCTTTCAATAAAAAGTAAAACTTAATTTTTGTATAAAAAATCAAGACAAAATCCCTACCAATATTTGATTTGACACATTCATTAAGAAAATCAATTAATAATATAACTATTTAATTATAGTACCTCTATTAAATGATGTTTAGAAAGTTTCTTGAAATTAATTTGGAGAAAAAATAATTAATGTTAAGAATAAAATAGAAAAAAAAGAAATTATTTTTTCTTGACAAGGTATAAATATACCCCTGAACTTTAAAAAATGGTACAAATATACCCACCGTTATACTTTAGGTACAATTATACACTTGTCGTTAATCAAAAGGTACAAATATATCCTCGAACTTTAATAATGGTACAAATATGCTCTCCATCATACTTTGGGTACAAATATACCCTTGTCATTAGTGAAAAGGTACAAATATACCCTTCTCATTAACGTCGGGACACGTGTCAGCATCGTATTGGTTAGCCCTTTTTAATTTACTTTATCTGTGAATAATTTAATCTATCTTAAATTATAACTCATACCCGGATCAAATAACTTGATCCGACCTGTGATACAATGAGGACCTTGATTTGGTCGAGGAATGTCCAAACTTTGCAAAGTTTGTCTCATATTTCTGTTCTTGAAATGTTGTCTTCTTGTTTACTCTTTAAAATTGGCGAACAATGGTGTAACAATGAATTTAAAGTAGGTAACAACAACCATGAATCAGAAATATTTTTTTATTCATCGGCGTTCATGAATCAGAAAAAACAAACAACAATCCTTCATGAGAAACATTAAACAACATCAGAATATTAATTTAACATTAGAAAGTTAAACAACATCACAATATTAAACAAATCTCTGCTCAATTTTAGATGGTAGATGGATCGAAACATGAATCGAACCAACGTGTTTGTTAGGATTTTTTGGGTTAGTGAGAGAGTGTGAGTATGAGTGTGAGAAAGAAACACGCATGAATAGAGACATGTGATATGTCTCTTGAAGCTTCTGTATTACACAGGTCGGGTTGAGTTATTTGCATCGGGTATGAGTTATAATTTAGAATAGATTAAATTATTTATAGATAAAATAAATTAAAAAGGGTCAACCAATACAATGCTGACACGTGTTCAGTCGTTAATGAGAAGGGTATATCTGTATTTTTTCATTAACGGTAAAGGTATATTTGTACCCAAAGTATGACGGAGGTATATTTGTACCATTTATTAGAGTTCGAGGGTATATTTGTACCTTTTCATTAATGGTAAAGGTATATTTGTATCCAAAGTATGACGGAGGTATATTTGTACCATTTATTAAAGTTTAAAATATATTTATACCTTTTCCGTTAAAAATGACAAGTAAAATCTAAAATACAATTAAAAATTAATGACAAGTAAACTATAAAAACGGAGAGAGAAAGTACACATTTTTAACTTATCTACTTTAAAATCAAGAGATTTTGTGTCTGTTTTATTCTTATTACATTATTCCCTTCATTTACTTTTATTTATGCATTATACAAAAATAAGTGTTCATTTTTTCTAGTTCAATTTCAAAAATTTAAAACTAATTTATTACTCTATTTTATATCTATTTTATCATTATTATTAAGTACTATGTTTTCAATTTATTTTTAATATATAATAATTAGATGTGATATAGCAAAATTATTTCCTTCATATTAATTTATGTGACATATTTTTCTTTTTAATCCATCCCAGAAAATATTATATTTTTTTATTTGACAATTATTTAATACAACTAAATTTTTATTCTCTTCATTGAGTCTCATTTAAAAAGAAAAGTCAATCTAAAAGTAGCACAAAAATGACTTTTATAAGGTATATAAGTAAATATAACCATTATGATTTTCAATTCTTTTTAAAACTGTGTCTTAGACAAATTATACCATATAAATTGTGATAGAGGAAGTCTTATTTTATTAATTGCTCAAGAGGTTTGTCAAGTCAAATATAAGCAAGTGAATATGAACAGAAGAAGTATTAAATCCTAATATTTATTTTTTAATATTTAGATAATCTTTATTATAATTGGAGATGGTATAGTAAAATTATTACTCTCCCATTTAAAAAAGAATTTTTCTGACAATATTTTCATTTTAATTTTTCACGTTGTACGTTTAACATCATTAAATATAATAATATTTTTGTTTATTTGATATAATTTTAATTTAAGATTATAAATATTTTTTTTTTAACTTCATATCAAGTCAAAACATGTCATCTTTTTTAAAATATAGAAAATAATATTTTATAATACCTTTTAAGAGATATATCAAGTGAAATATAAATACAAATTAAACCAGATTGAACTACACCTACATGTGATCACAATTTATTTACGAGTAGCTGTTAGGTTGTCAACAAAAATATAGAGTATTTGCATCATCTTTTGGACCCACTTGAGTCTCTAAAGTCTTCTTTTCTTCAATATGATCACATTAATCCCATTGATTTCATTATTTAGACAAAAACGTAATACGATTGGAAAAAGAAATATTTCCTCAGTTTTAAAAAAAAATGACCCATTTTTTTTCGCCTATTTTAAAAAAAATAATCAATTTTTCTTTTTAATCCATTTAAAAAAGAATAATCTCTTTTTTTATGATACTTTAATTTCAACTTTTTACATGACATGTTTAGGATCACAAGATTAAATGACATTTTAATACATTTGATATAATTTTAATTTAAAATCATAAGATTAAATTTTTTTTTTCTTAAATTTTGTGTCAACTAAAAATACATCATTATTTTTGACAGAGAGTGATGAAAAAAAACAAAAATGTAAGTAGTGCCAAGCACGTAGGCCAAGGCATACACCGTTATATTTTTGGCAAGATAAGAAGACTAGGTCAATAGAAATGTTCAAGAAGAAAATGACAAGTATGTAGACTCCAACTTGACCTCAAAGTCTTGCTCATTGATAACTATTGGACAATGTCATAAGTAGCATTTTATGACTTCAAGGTGATTAAGAAGGAACAACAGCTTCAGCTATTAGGCGTAGTTGCTCTCTAGAAGTGAATTTTTAAAAATTTATTCATTATATTTGATTCAAAATCAATCGATTTAATCATGAACAGGTTGAAATTTAGAGGACCAATAACTCATCTTATTCGACAAAATATGGAAATGGCTTGTGGCTAGAGATGACAGGCCAATCAAAATAAATTATAGCAGGTATTTCGTGAAATTTAATTCGGTATGAAATATGCTGTCGATGGCTCTAGGTAGAATACTTAAGAAGGCATACAATTGTAGATGCTGATTTCTTATTTTTTTCAACTAGCAAGTCACAATTTCAAGGGCAACCATCTTCTCATACGATTATAATGGAAAAAAGTAGTTCAGTGCATAGTGTTGTCACTCAGTCCACAAAAGAATATCAGCAATCTGCCTTTTGTCCGGGCATAAAACTTTTTATCAAAAAAATGACAAATCCACATGTAAATAAGAATTTAATTTATATGCTGACAAGATAAAAATATATTTAATCTATAATCTATATCTATATGTGATTTGAATTTTTTGCTCTTCTCTCCTTTTTAGACAAAATAGTCTTTTCATTATTTTTCTATTATTTTAGTGATATTAAATATAGACTATAATTTTACAAAAAGAATAAAAACCTTCTACTAACAAAAAATAGGATACTTTTTTTCAGTAATCCATATCTATATCTATCTACATCTATATTTATATTTATATCTATAATCTATAATATATTAAAAGTGTGAAGACCTTAATATATGATGTGAGTTCTTTGCCCTTCATTAAAACTCTTTGCAATAGAGCAAATTGTCTTTTCACTTATTTTTCAATTATTATTTAATTATGTTTATAATGTTAACTTATGACTTTTAAGCCTAAGAAATTAAGGAGTCATAAAATATAGGACACTAAAATAATATATGGTAAGACTTCTAACATATATAAAAAATATTCAATTATATTGGACAATGGCATATATAATTACGTATAAGTTTCCAATAAAGGAAAGTCCATAAGAGGCATGCACGATAACTCGTCCATATATTGAGAATGGAATTAGTGTTTCCATACAAATTTTCCTAAATTACTTTAAGTTTAATTATAGAATAGATTTTTACCCAAATTAAATTATTAAAATTATTATTTTGATAAAAAAAAAAAAAGGTTTATAGGTAATTTTATAAAAAGGATAGTGGAAAAATTCCATAACAATTTTTTAATTTATGAAAAAGTTTTCATTATGAAAAAAGTTCTTCTAAAAAAATTAAAGAGATCTAAGATATATAGCAAAAAAAAAAGAAAATGGTAAGACTCCTAACATATATAAAAAGCATAAACAGACTTGTATGTGACGTACAATTTTGTTATGATTTTTTGACATTTTTTATTAGTAATTTCTTTTATGTATTTTGATAATATTTTTGAGTTCTATATTTTTATGATCAGTTCTATTATGATCGAATTATATTCATTGTTTCTTCTAATGTTATTAAACATATAAATTGCAGGCATGGACATGTCAAACTTTTTTCATGCAAAACTTTCAGATAATTGAATCCATGTGTTAACAAGGGGCGAGTTCTTGTCTTTTAGATATTCTATGATGTTTATTACCATCGTGTCTAATGTTAGAAACTATTTAGCTTAATACAGATGGTAGAAGAATGTTCGATATACCGAAATAACTTCTCTATCCTTCCAAGATAGTGATAAAGTATGTATTTTATCCTCCATAGACTCTACATATGAGATTATATTGAAAATTCTCTTGAGATTGAAGGCATAATTATTAAATCATAATTTTTATAAGTTAGCTGAGGGTTTGTTGACTCTACATATGAGATTATATTAAAAATTATTTTGAGATTGATGGCATACTGTTGAATCATAATTTTAGAGGCATATCAATTAAATCATATTTTTTATAAGTTAGCGGAGGGTTTATTAAAAACATTCTCTCTACTCTACGAAGATGTGATAAGGTATGTATAGCAACTACAAAATTTATTAAAGATAATCATTTAGTTATTTTCTAATATTTAAAAAGTCATTCATTTATTTATTTTTGTAATATTTAAGAAAAATCGTTTAATTAATTTTCTCTTTTTACTGAAAAATATTCTCCTTCAATATATATATCTTCACATGTTTTTGGGTTAATTGAAATATGATGTAGTTTTTTATTTTGGTCCATTAGTGACATCTAAAAAGAAAAGATCTAATATTTATGGAAGAAAATATATTTTAATGTAATCGTATAATATTATACTATTTGATTAAACTCATATTTGTATATAAGTATATATTTTATATTTTTATATGAGATTTACCATGGATGCACACTTTAGGTAAAAACCAATTCAAATCGAGTCGATTAAATAAATTGAGTTTTATTTGATTTGATTGTGTAGTTTTAAAAATTGATAATAATTGAATTAATTTTGATTTTGTTCAAAAATATCAAAAAAATAATTAAATTTTAATTTTAAATAATTAAAGGCTACACATGCAAGATACTTGGGTTTGAACTAGTAATTTTAAAAGGATTAGTCCGTTATGAAATATAAAGCAAAGAAGAAGAGTAGAGAGAGAATAGAGAGTAATTGTTATTTCTCTTGAGGGATCAATAACAATGAAGGAAAACCCCTTTATTTATAGGGAAAAACTAACCTTGGGGTTTGTAACTTTACCATAAATAGACATACAATATATGGTAAAGTAGGTATTCACTATATATGATAAAGTAGACATTCATTATATATGACAATATATTTATGAAACTTCTCCTTAAATGTCTAATTGATAGATAATACACATATAAATTGCTTCATTAAAAACCTTACAAGGAAAACTCAGCGGGACAAAACCTCGTAAGGAAAAAAAAGTACAACGCGTATTAACTCCCCCTAATGATAACATCCTTGAATCTTTGCATCCCGATCTTGTGCACTATCTTCTTAAAAGTTGCAATTTGAGAAGATTTGGTGAATAAATCAGCCACATTGTCACTTGAACGAATTTGTTGCATATTAATATCACCATTCTTTTGTACCTCATATATGTAGAAAAATTTTGATGAAGTGTGTTTCGTTCTATCTCTTTTTATGAATCCTTCATTAAGATGTGTTATGCATGCTGCATTATCTCTGTATAAAATTATGGGTACATTGTCACATTTCAAACCACATTTTTCTTGAATGAGATGTACATGGACCTCAATCATACACATTCTCGGCTAGCTTCATGAATAGTTATTATCTTATCATGGTTCAATGAAGTTGCTACGATAGACTGCTTTGTATAGCTCCAAGATATGGCAGTATCCTCACATATGAACACATAGCCTGTTTGATATTGAGATTTATGCAGGTTAATTAAATATTCAGCATCAGCATAATCAATAAAATCGAAACTGTGATCTTTATAATAATATAAGATCATGTGTTTGATCCTATTTTGATGTCTCTTAGTAGGAGCAAAACTATATCTTGCAAATAAATTAATCGAAAAGGCTATATCAGCCTTATAGTATTTGCAAGATATATTTTGTCAAGTGATAATATTCAACATTTCATGTGTAACATCTTCAAGTGTGTGGAGTGCAAATCAAATAAATTTTCACTTACCAAGATGCACCCTTTTATGTTACTTGATAAATGTTTCTACGTCAACATGCTTAAATAAACATAGAATTCAGATCCTAATAATCTTTCACAATATTGCGCCAATATTATGTCAAAGATATTGATGATATATCATTTCGTTTCGGTCCACAATGCGACATAACGTTTTGAGATCTCATCACTTCATTAGTTTCAGGTACCTGAACCTCTCCTAAGGTTTCATGAAGTATTACGTCGTAGGCTCTTCAAGAGCACATTGACTTCTTATTATGATTATTTGCTCCTTATCCTTTTCAAGGATTATTTCATTTGGAACCGATTGGTCTACTATGCTTCACGCATGCATAGACTTTGTCCTTTAGGGACACAAAATAGGAGGACTTGCAGCTTAATATGAGATGCTTTCGGCATTTGACTTGAAGAGGATCTGATGATAATTCCTAACATATTTCTTAGCTGCTTATAATCTCCCCCTTATGTTAGAAAAACTAACATACATCCTACATCTTCTTTGAGGAATCCATCTTTGTGCATTATGGTATATTCATTAATCGTATACCGCACATCAGAAGTATTAGATGGACAACATGTTGTTCCTGACTCAGAGCCCAACTTTGAGGGGGAATTAATCATAATTTATTAGTCTAATGCATACAAGTGCTATTGTATGCAACATATCATATTTCAGACCAACACATAAAACTTTGTTCTCATTAGCAATGGTTTAGCTATTTATCAAAGGCATTCAATGTCAAACCATCATCACCAAGATGAATTGTCTTGATTACACAATCTAAAAATTATGCTCTTGACTCAATTTTGTTGAGCAAAGCAATTTTATGAATGTCAAACTACAGGTTGACAATAAATATACATAGTGATCATGTTATTGATGCATCTTAATAGATAACATGATAGGTGAACGGGCCCTTATTCAACTTTTATACTTTTCAGATTTTAAGGAATTCAATTCCAAAATTAGTTGGTCCAACCAACGTATCATGAGAACAAGCAACATTAAAGTTCATGGAGAATTTTTGAATTCTTCAATATATGTTTAATACTCAATATGCACATCTTCGAGATGTCATAATCGTTCATGTCAACTTATGAATTTATTTGTACTAGTAAACTTCAAGTTACCATGACATGTGTTTTTTATTTTAGTAAACTTCTTGTTTACTGTGACATGAATTTTGTATCAATAAACAATAAATTCTTAATTTATTATGGCATATGATTTCATCATGCGTGGGTAACTTTCCACATTCATGTTTCTTACCATAGTAACTTGAAGATATTTAATCTTTCAGTTATTCTACCTCTTTTAGAGATGGATTGTGATATCTTCACAACAAAGAATACGTTCAAGTGTATATACAGTCACTTTCATCCCAGGGTATAGATCTATATTTATAATAATCAAAATTCTCATTCCTAGGAATGGAATATAATCATGCCTTAAGCGTATCAAATTACTACAAAAGCAAATTGAGGCATACATATAATTTATTGCTACCACATTCAATTCAAGGAATGGAGCATATTTAATGGGACATGTTTCATGACTTTTCACCAAATACCCATTATTTTGCCCTACGCATCATAATATTATCATATGGTGCATTGAGATTCAAACTCAACATATTATCCATATAAAGGCATCTTAGGCATAAACCAATGAGACTTGAACCCACATATTATCATCCCTTTTGATAATATTGTTCTTAAGAAATAAATTTAAAACCTAAATGGTTCCAAACCAATTATATTTTCTCAAATCCAACAATAATTATATTATTAGTAGTAAAAGACAAATAACATAAGAAATCACTAACCTTGAAATTACCTTTAGATTTATAATCTCACCTTATTTTGGCAGAGTCTCGTGATGATAACGTGTTATGAAATATAAAGCAAAAAAGAAGAGTAGAGAGAGAATAGAGTAATTGTTATCTCTCTTGAGGGATCAATAACAATGAAGGAAACCCTTTATTTATAGGGAGAAACTAACCCTCGAGTTTGTAACTTTACCATAAATAGACATACAATATATGGTAAAGTAGACATTCATTATATATGACAATATATTTATGACAGAATCTAAATAATCGTCAAGTTATTTGTTTAATTTAAAAATAATCAGTAGATGTATGATTAATATATGAGTATCAATTTTAAAAAATAAGAGATAATACATCAAAACACCCCTAAACTTGTAGCCAAAACTTACTTTAGACCCTAAACTTGTATGACAATTATTTACCCCCCTTAACAACTTTGAACTGAATTTATTTCACCCCTCTAAATCTTATCCAAAGTCAAGACTAGGTAGCGTTGGACACGCGCGTTTTTTATTCGTCCACATCATTTAATGAATCCATTTACTAAAACCCGACCCATCCCTTACTAAAACCTGACCCAACCCTAATAAAGCTGGCCCAATCATTAAAACCCGACCTAACCCTAACAAATACCCCTAATTTCCTCACTCAACGACATTTCTCTCACTTCAGCTGCCAAAAATTGTGAATTTAGGTTAATTTTCAACTCTATTTCACCCAAAATCATATGATCTACAACTCGATTAGAGTTCTAACAGGTTTGTTTTAGGGATTTTCATAAATTATTTAAGTTGTTTAAGTTGTTGTATTTGGATTTAGGGTTTTTCTATGCTGTAAAAATTGATTTTGTTGTAAAGATCGTACCTTTTTCTAAATTTTTTTATATTACCTATGGATTTTGCATATATTATATTGAGGTTTCATCATGGAGGAAGATTACAGCAAAAGCCTCGTATAAAGTACCATGGAGGTATTGTTACAGATTGTTTTGGTGTCGATATTGACAGGTTTTCATACTACGAGTTTGTTGGGTATGTTAAAGAAATTGGTTATAATGTTGAATCGTGATTGTCTATATGAGACCTCTTAAATATAATTACCTAGTAAAACTGACTTGTGATAGGGATATTTTGGGTATTGTACCTCAACTTAAAAATGAAGATATTGTTCAGATATATGTGTTAGATTTAGTAGATGAACCCCACGTGGTCCATAAAGCAACTGCTATTGAATATATTTCCCATGTGGGTGGGGAATCTTCTACTTTTTTTTGACAAAGAGTCTAGTCAAGACTGTGAGATAAGTGAAAAATTAGGGTTTGAAGATGGCTTTGTAGAGGCTGCAACACCTCAAGAGCCTTTTGTGAGTGAAAATTTAAATAGTGGTACTGCTGCTACTAGTGTTGGAGAGTGTAATGTATTTGGTGCTGTTGGTTCTAATAGTGAGGAGTTAGGTGGTGTAGAGGAAAATTTGGGTAGTGGTGTTGCTGCAACTATTGTGCAGAACTTGAGTAGTGTACCCTCTGCTAATACTGTTGAAAAGAGTAGTGATAGTGGTGTTGCTGCTAGTGATAGTGGTGTTGCTGCTACTGTTGAACAGAACTTCAATAGTGATGGTGGTGGGGTTGTTGCTAGTGGAGAGCATATTTTGGGTAGTGATTGTTGTACTGCTCCTCATGATGAGCAAAACTTGGGTTGGACTAGCTTTATTACTGCATCAGATGTGCTAATAATTGCATCTGATTGGGTAAGTGAATCTGATGATACTGTAAATTCAGATTATGAAGACTTTTTTTATGAAAGTGAAGATGAATATGGTAGTGATGTTCATAATGAAGTTAGAGTTTTGAGGGAAGAAAAGAGAACTACCAAAAAGAAGAGATCTGAAGAAAAAAAGAAGAAAAAGGAGCCTAGAACTGAAGGGGTTAGTTTAGATAAGAAAAAGGAGTTGACTTAGGATATGATGAGCTTTTATCCAACAAAAAAACTACTTTAGAGGAAAAAATAGCCAGAGATGAGCGATATTTTGATTCTGATGTAGATGTTAGCTTTGAAATAGATAGTGATAATGGCAATGATGGAGATGATGAAGTAGAACAATCTGAAAGAAAAGAAATAAAAGTAAGAAGAACAAAAAGAAATCATAAGAGAATTGTCTTTGATCTTACTTGTAAAAAAATAGTTTGGGAGCTTGGTCTTTATTTTGAAAATGTTCAGCAATTTAGAAAAGCTATTACTATATATGTTGTGCAAGAACATGTAGAATTACACAAGTATGTAAATGAACCAAAAGGGGTGATAGTAAAATGTATTGATGGTTGTCCATGGTTATTGTTTGGAAGCCATGATTCTAGAACTGGAGATTTTCAGGTGAAGAAGTATAATCCAGTCCACATATGTAATGCCACAACCAAAAACAAACTTGTGAATTCAAAGTACTTGGCAGAGAGATACAGAGACAGGATTATATCTAAGCCTGGTATTAGAGTTTTTCAGTTTCAAAACTTGGTAAAAAAAGAATTGGAGGTATATATTGGGAGGACAGTGGCAAGAAAAGCTAGGAATATTGTGTTACAGCAGATCATAGGTGACCATGTAGAGGAGTTTAAAAGGATTCTGGATTATAAAGATGAGCTTTTAAAGACCAATCCAGATAGCACATGTGTGGTGAAGCTTAGCGAAGAAACCTTTGAAGATGGAAAAAAATAATTTGTATCATTTTATATATGCTTTGATGCTTTGAAGAAAGCATTCAAAGCTGGTGCTAAGAGATGTATTGGATTTGATGGTTGCTTTTTAAAAGGTATTTGTAAAGGTCAACTACTTGTGGCTGTTTGTAAAAATGGGAATAATCAGATGCTACCATTAGCCTGGGCAGTGGTTGAAGTTGAAAACATATTCAATTGGAGATGGTTTATAAGACTTGTGAAGAATGATCTTGAGCTGGAAGATGGGTCTGAAGTGACTACTATCACTGATATGCAGAAGGTAAATCATTTGTTATTAATTATCTTTATTTTTTTCTTTTAACTATATTTTTTTTTTAACTATAATCTCTAACATTTATTATTTCTTGAAGGTTCTTGACAATACAATTACAGAATTGTTGTCAAATACAGAACAAAGAATGTGTGCAAGACATATTCTAGCTAACTGGTCCAAAGTTTGGAAGGATATTAAAAGGAGAAATTATTTTGGAAGTGTGCCAAATACACATATGAGCAAAAATTGAGAAGAAATTTAGATCATATGGAGCTTTTAGGTGATAAAATTTGTGAAGATCTTTTGTGGTATAACATAGAAAGGCGGTCCAATGTGTACTTCAAGTATCATAGTTGTTGTGACAGTGTTGACAACAACATGGCTAAAAGTTTTAATTCATGGATATTGGGGCCCAAACATAAGAATATCATCATAATGCTTGAATAAATAAGGGTCAAGATGATGAGAAGAATAGGACAACTGAGAGAGTTTGTTGATACATGGTTAACTGATATTTCTCCAATGGCACTAAAAGTATTGTAAGAAAACACAACAAAATCAATGAAGTGTACCCTTGAGTGGAATGGTAAGTTTGGTTTTGAAGTTAAAAAAAGTTGTGGCAATACTTTTATAGTGAATTTGAGAGATAGAAGTTGTACTTGTATGTCTTGGATGTTGAAAGTTATACCTTGTTGTCATGCCATAGCTGCACTACATTATAGGAGATTGGAGCCAATTCATTATGTTGTACATTGGTATACCAAGGAAACCTACCTCAAGACTTATAGTTACTACATCCATCCTGTTGCTAATATGCAAATGTGGTCAAAATCAAACAACCTTTCTGTTTTACCTCCAATAATAAAAAAACTGCCAGGCAGACCTAACAAATCTAGAAGAAAGGAGCAAAGTAAAAACAAGACTAGAAAGTTGTCTAAACATGATGTTGAGATGAGCTGCAGCATATGTCATGCCAAGGGTCATAATAAGAAGGGTTGTTCTTTGACTACAAGTTCAACAAAATCCAGTGTAGGTTCCTCTGCAGCAGCAGGCACAAAAAGAGGAAGAGGAAGACCAAAATGGTCTACAAAGGTAACAATTGACTTGTCATTTACTACTAGTTTATTTCTCTGTTATTTTCTTACATTTTTTGTTATATATTTTAGGCTGTTGCTGCTACTGGTGGCAGAGGAAGGGGAGCTGTTGCTGCTGATACTGGTAGAGGAAGGAAAACTGTTACTACTGATGCTGGTAGAGGAAGGTAAATTGATGTTGCCACTACTGGTAGAGAGAAGTGAGCTGATGTTGTTCTTACTGGTAGAGGAAGGAGGGTTGTTGCTGTTGGTAGAGGAAAGTGAGTTGATGTTGTTGCTGCTGGTAGAGGAAGGGGAGTTGTTGCTGCTGGTAGAAGGAAGGGAGTTGATGTTATTACTGCTGGTAGAGGAAGGGGAGTTGTTGCTGCTGGTAGAGAAAAGTGAGTTGTTATTATTGGTAGAGGAAGGGGAGTTGCTGCTACTGCTACTATAGATGGTGTTAGTAGAGAAAGAGGACCTGCTGCCAATGTTACTGTAGGTATTATTGGTAGAGGAAGAGGAGTTACACCTGCTACTGGTGTTGGAAAAGGTAAAGGGGCAGCTTTTAAAAGACCTAGGATGGATGGAATGGGGGTGTTTCAAACAGAATGTGGTTATAAAATTCTCAATGTAAGTTAAATTTGATGAAATTTCTCTAGTTTAAAGTCTATCTTTTAAAAGTCTTAAAATAAATTTGTTCTACTTTGTTTTTTTAGCCTGGAATGCCTATGAACTCCTCCATAGTGATTGGACATCACAAACCCAAATCCAGTGTAAAATGGAAAGAAAAGAAAGTTATGACACAACAAGATCTCAAAGTAATGAAAGCACAGAAAAGGATAAGGACAAGGTCAAATGCTGCTGAAGTGAATCATCTAAGCCAAACAAGTTCATCAACCTTTCAGTAGAAGCAGTCTGATTTTGTTTTTGTGTACTGATGTTGTGTACTGAAACAATAGTGACTTCCACTTAGGCAATTTCTATTTTGATTAGTGACTTCAATTATGCAGCTGTGACTGCAATAATTTTATGTGTAATTGCAAGATGTAAATGTGACTGCACTTTTGGCTATATATTTTTGTTTGAAATATGAGCAGCTGTGACTGCATTATGTTGAAAAATATCTGTTTGAAGCATTTATGATCCTGTGTCTGCACAATTCTCATTTGACTATAAGAAGTTGTGGTTAATGATAGTTTTTGCAGTCTTTCTTAACTAGTTGTGACTATAAGAAGTTGTGGTTAACTTCATTACAAAAGAAGTTGCACTATTACAAAAAAATGCTTATAATACAATCAATTCAACTACTTTTCTTCATATATATCAAGACAACCAACAGCTGAATACATTACAAAAGAAGCTTAAAAGAAGTTGCACTACAAAATACAACAACCAAGTGCTCAAGAGACAGTCACCAACCAAAGTAGATTACAAAATAAGCTTAAAGAAGCAGCACCAATCACAAAATAAGCTAGATATCTTCTAACAAGAACAACCACCTTAAGGTAACCTCATTGAACCTTTCTTTATATGTATCATCCCAAGCCAATAGCTTATAGCTATTAGTAGTGGAAAACAACAAATTTAGCAATTCTTCTCCACTTCTTCTCTTTTTCTTTGATCTTCTCAACCTCTTCTTCCAACTTCTCCAATTTCATATCAACACAATTATCATCTTTGGATTCTTTAGGCTTGTCTACTTCATGAGAAATTTTCTCAACAATATTATTCAACTCAACTTTTTCAACTTCATTAATCGATGCATGATTGTCAATATATTGAGAAGACTCAACTAAATTCTAAAGCTCACCTAATTTCTCTATTAGTTTTGGAATCACATATTTGGACCTCGGATCAATATCTTCTCTATTCCTCTAACACCAAAAGTCGCAAGATCTTGGACCCTTCAATGCTGAAAAATAAAGAATGAATTAGTCTTTAATCAAGTCTATCGGAATAGTAAAAGCAAAAAAAATGATATCTACCCCATAATAAGGACATGCCCAAAATCTTCTGCCGGGATTCCTCGAAGTCCAAGATGTCTTCATATGCAACAAAAATCCATGATTACAACGAACTTCTTTGTATAAAGCATTATCACTTTTTTCCATACAAAGTTTAGTCAAATTAACCGACCTCATTGCGTGCTAGAAAAATAGATTACGGTTCTTCAAGAGCACTTACATTTGAAATGGAAGAGAAACCAATCTCAAAATTATGCTTAAATTTCGGAGAGGAAACAAATTTTGAGAAATTGGGGAATAAGAGAAGTAAATTAGGATTTTTGAGGATGAAATTGGGTTGGGTGATTTGGAATTTATACCCGTTAAGAAAATTTAAAAGAATATTTTCGTTTAAAAAAAATATAAAAGGCAAAGACAAGACTTCGACGCGCCCAGCAAACGATCTCACTTCGGTTTCTAAGGGGTGAAATAAATTCAGTTCAAAGTTGCTAAGGGGGTAAATAATTGTCATACATGTTTAGGGTCTAAAGTAAGTTTTGACTATAAATTTAGGGGTGTTTTGATGTATTATCACAAAAAAATAAATAATAAATTCAACCGTCAATTTGGGTAAATATCCCAATCATGCGTGTATAAAGTTTATGCCAAGAAGAAAAAAGAATCCATAAAGATGTGTCAAACCTTGATTTTGTCATCTTTAGGTATAGACAAGGAAAAATTGGAGAATGAACGTTAAAGAAATGGACAATGAATTCAACATCAAAATAAAACTTGTCGTCTAGATATATATATCCTCCTAATTTAGTGAAATTTGTCATTTGTGCGTCATAAGAAAGGCATCCAAATGAGACAAGTAACTATATCTCTTTCTCAACAGTCCCTCTTTTGTTTCTTCTTTCTGATCAATCTCATACGTATTTCTAACAATTTTTTAGACGGTTTTATTGACTCTTTTCTTGACTCCCATATGAATGTGTTCTTGAAGACTCACCAACTCTTTGCAATTCAAAGGGTAACAATATTTTACTATTCAATTTCAATATATGTGACTTAATTTGAATGAAGTTTTTAAAAAAGAAGTTTCTTTTTGAAGTTCAAGGGTCAAATCATCTGTAAAAGGGTTATTTGATACGCGGATTAAATTATCCTGAAATTATAATTCTGGGATTATAATTTTTTGACTAATTTATCCCACTAAAAAGATGGGATAAAATAATCCAAGCTTCATGGGATAAGGCTAGATAAGATTTATATCGCATTTGATATGATAAATTTATATCATCTACTAAACGGGTATAAATCTTATGTCAAGCTTACTCCTAGAATATCCTGCGTATCAAATAACCCCTTGTAAAAGCTCTTTACATTTGTAAATAGGTAAAACTGTAAAAATGTGTCATTCGCACAAACTACCAAGGAGTAAATATTTTCTCAATTTCCTGCCTTTTATCACTTGCATTGTATATTTTTGTTTTGCGTATACTTCATGCCGACGTTAAAGCAAAAGACAATCAACCAAAAATATAGAAGGAACACAACATTTTTTTCTTGTATTGATAAGAAATCATGAATTACATTATTAAGCCACAAAAAGAATGGAAGATATATGTTTTTTTAAGCCATCTATAAAACACAAAAAAAAATCTTATCAACTTGTATAGTAATCTAGCTTTCCTGATTACTAACTAAGCAAAAAAATTAATGTAAGAAAAAAATTCTTTCTTGAAAGGAAACATGCGGCAGCATAATTGGCTAGCTACCAATCAATTTGCTGGAAAACCTGAATTAGCCACTTTATTATTGCCATTGTTGCTGTTATTGCCATTGCTTGTAACACTGCCATTATTGTTGTTCGCGGTCGTTGTGGTGGCAGGGGTATTATTTGTACCATTATTTGATTGCCCGGGATTTCCAATAAGTGAAGTGATGGCTGCTGCTAATGCTGCGGTGAAATTAGGATCATTGGTGAGGGCGTTCACCGTGTCAGCCAGAGGGTTGTGGTTGGATGGATGAATCGATGATGACATCGTTGAAGGATGTTGTTGTCCCTCCAAATCTTGGGACAATTGGAGGCCAGAGAATTTGGATTGGTTATACAAAGCCTGGCCAAATATCTGAGGCAAAAGTGCAGCTGGATTTGCTAGGATGTTACTGTGAGGTGGATTGGAAAATGGGACTTGGAATTGGTTAGGGGGTCTTGGGAATTGCAACGGGTTTGGGGATTGAGTTAGGTCCAATGTAACAGTAGGGAACGGGGCCGAGGCTGAAATTGTGGCCATGCTGGAAGAGCAAGGGAGGAGAGTTCTCGCGAAGAAATTGGAATTCATTAGCCCATCTGCACTTGGCATAGAACCCGACAGCAACATTCGTGCTGCTGAGGAAGTTGTGGAGGCCATTGCCATCGCTGCCGGAGGCAACGGATGGTTGTGTGTCCCTTCATAGGTTGTGATCAAGATTGTTCTATCCTCTGCACATCTTTGAACCTGACGATGCAGCAAAATTAACTTCAGTCAAAAGATTCTCTTCCACCAACTCAAACTACCAAATGAAAATGTAAAATGACTTTCTTCTTTCCTTTCATTTAGTATTCGTTGCACACTAATCCGACTAATCTGCACTCACTTCGAGTAGGTCCACCAAGGGAGGTAAAATTCTTTATTTCAGGACTCGAATTTGAGACTTTTGGTTAAAGGTAGAGGAATCCTACTTCACTCTGAGGAGGTGACTTTCATTGCTTTTAATACTACTATAATATATAATTCAGACGTGAATTCCGCAAGATATTACCTACCAAGATTCTTTCTTAATTATTGTTGGATTAAAAAAACATTTTGTATTTTTTGATCATCAAGAAAGATCAATAGCAACGTAACACCAACTAGTTTTGAATATCAGTCAATCAGTGTGGGTATGAAGTGAACAACTAACACATGATTGTTAATTAGAGACTAAATTTACTAAGATTCTGACCCTTGTGATTGACTAATATAGTCTGATTAAATCAAGAGTAAGTTCAGAAATAAATTATTGGACAAACAAAAACATACTTGCTTCCGAACTGGACAACCAGCTGCCATGGTGCACCGGTAATAAGCCCGAGGACACGGATTTCCCTTCGCCATTTTCTGTCCGTACTTTCGCCATTGGCAACCATCTGTGATCTGATTGCACCACACACAAAAAAAAGTATAAATTAGTTTCGATCACAATAATTTCTTAAACCAAAATAAATATACAAAAAGGGCAGTCCAGTGCACCAAAGTTACATACCATGGGAGCCTCTGATCGAGCCCTGACCGAGACTCGAGCCTTTCTCATGGTAGCTTCGGTAGCTTGATCAGCAGGTTTATTAGTAGAGGCATTGCCAAGTCTTGGAATTTTATTAGGACCCCAACCAGGTGACCCTTTTTCAGGACTATCTTCTCTTCCAATTCCACATGTGGAACGTGATTCCATGTTATTCATTGGTGATCGCGATTTTTCCCTGCCACTTCGTCCCTCTGACGAAGACTGGGAAGCCTCTTCAGCCTCAGAACCAGTAGCACCAGCAGCAGCTAAGCCAAGATCCATAAATTGCCTAGGCACCATTTGTCCTCCTCCTCCCCCATGACTATTATGGCTATGGTGTTGCTGTTTCACTTCTTCGCGAGTACTTTTCCCATCACGTTGACCATTTTCTTGATTTTGTTGCTGTTGTTGTTGCATCATTGTCATCATATGCATCTGCAGGGTACTGTAATTGCTTGTCACCTGATTTAACATGTCCCTTAAACGTCGATTTTCACCGTTCATCCTTTCCAATTCAGCCCGAAGAACTGCTAACTGAAATAGGGAGTATCCAAAATTCATGTTGATTAATAGAGCTAAATTATTCTATAATATATGCGTTGATTTATCATATGATCACTCAACTAATAGTTATTATCATAGTCACCCTTTTTCTTCATTCCACTTTTGACTTTCCGAAATAATAACTATTAGTTGAGTGATCATACGAGAAATCAACAATAGAATATTATGAATAGTACAATAACTAGTGAGTTGATGTTAATTATTCTTACCTCACTCTTGGTTCTTTTATCTTCAGAATTAGGGGATAAACCATCATCCACTATGGACTGATCACTGTAAGTATTGGCCGTGAGAAGATGCAAACCAGTCTACACAACAATTTGGTCAAAATTCAGTACAAAAGTTATTTTTTTTAAAAAAAAAAAAGAACAAAACTTTTTCGGTAAAATTGATTGTACCAATTTGTGTAAGCTTACATTAATGTTAAAATCCAATTCAGGAGGAGGGGTGTTGGAATCTTTTCTATCAGAGTGATTGATAGTATTATTGGTTGTTGTTGTAACATCAGCCTCCTCAGAATTATTACCATTTTTTTTATCAGCAAAGAAGTCCATTTCATCAATAACTGGTCTGTTATTATGTTCTTCTTCTTCTTCTTGGTGATCATGATGAATAGCAGTAGTAGAGCAGTTAAGGTTCACTGGGAACTGAATAGTAGAAGGTGGTGACCTATTCTTGAATGTTGATGACTCCATTGAGGATGACAAAGGTTCAATCTTGAATAAAAACTTGTTATGTGGAAATTCTTGTTGTTGGTGGTGGTGGGGTTCAAGAAAAGAATTGAGGACAGTAGGAATAGGAAGGAAGTGTTTGATGGGATCTGGATCAAAAGAGAGTCCACTACCTTTGGCCATATATGTATGAAGAAGGAAAACAGAAAGGGAGAGAGAAATGGGCTAAAGTGAGAAGAAGAGTCTTTGAATAAGAGCAATGGACTCGGCTTATAAAAAGGGGAAGTTGAGACTTTAGACTTGAGACTAGGGAAGTAAGACCAAATACTAGGGGGAGAGGGGTGGGAGGGGGGTTTATTATTTGTTTTTTTTTTTTTTTTGGAATTGAAGAGGAGTTGAGTTTCTAGATTTGTTTGAAGTTTGAAGAGAAATTGATGGGATTTGATTTTTTTGAAAATGAGACAACAAAGTAGTAAAGAAATTGAAGAGGATATCAAATGTCCCCACTTGAAAATGAGCTGTCTAATATGGGACCATACTAGGGGTTTTAGTGGATCCATTTGAAGGAAAATTTGAAAAAGAGCTTATAAAAGACTGTTTGCTCCGTTTCAAAATTGTTGATATATTTGTTAAAAAAAAAAAAAAAATTATGTTAAAAAGCTAACATATTTAAAATATCAAGAGATAATTAATCACTTTTTTTAATTATATTCTTAGTAATAATTATTTCAGAATTAAAAAACATAAATAAATAAAGAATAAAAATTTAATAAGAATGATATTAATCAAACCACACTCTTGATTACTTTCCTTAAGATTTGTGCAAAATCTATACATGTCAATCATTTTGAGACGAGAAAGTACTATGTACATCGGTCATTACAATATTTTACTTTAAAGAGTTAAAAGCACACAAGTATCTGAGTTTTTTAAATTTCATATCTGAATTATTGAAAGTATAAACTCGTTATATATGCTAGATGAACGAAGATTTTATGATCAAATGCGCCTAAAAGCGTTTGTGGATAAGCATTCGGTCTAGTCAACGTCTAGGTATGTTTCGTTAATCATTGAGTGACAATACATGTAGGAAAGTCATACTCTCAATAATTTAGGTATGAAACTAAAAACACTTGAATAATTTAGGTGTCTTTTTGACCCCTTACTCATTTATTTATAATAAAAAAATAGTTTAATGTACTAAACTCTCGTTAATATGAGGGGTTTAAGAAAGAGTCGAATCATAATAGTCATTTCTACAAGAGAGTGTTGTCCCAAATCGAATCATGACCTTCTTGTCACATAACATAAACTTTATTAGTTATTTATTCATAACCAAATTAGGTGTCAATTAATAACTCATAAATTACATCATAGTAGTAGTTTACATGAAAACAAAGTAGTATTAAATAGGTGTTGAATTGAATTAAAACATTAGAGTAGGCATATTTCTTTCGGAGTGAATTTTTACGTGAGAGATTCAATCTACCACTACTATTTCAAATGTATGGAAAATGACTTTTACTTTGTACATTTTTTTTTTTTGGTACTCAAACTTCACTCTAGTTGAAAATACGTGGTGCGTGGGGGTGGTGGTGGATGGGTTGGAGGGGTGGGTTCTTTCTAGGATAAAGAAATTTTTTATCACAAGAATGTCATTGATTGATTTTTTTTTGTCAAAATAGAGAGTGAGAATATGACATTGACTCATTCAAAAAGTTCACCGCCCCAATAGGCCCGGCACTTGCTCGTGACGACGAGATGTTGATTCTTTGTTTTGGGCTTTCTTTTGAAGTCAACGAACTTCAGAGACCGGCCCACTTTATGACGACTTGTGGAGTTAGTTTTTTGTGTAAACATATTAAATCTCCTACCTATTGAAACTAATTACATAAAATTTCTTCTAGTTTTCTCTCTTCCAAATTTTGCAAATATATTCATACATTCGGCTGTCCATCATACATAACTCGAATGTATGATAAAACAGTTAATCTTATATTTAAGGTAAGACGATAAAATATAATCTCCTACATTCATGGAAAGAGTAATCAGATAAAATCTTTCATTCTCTTAAATAAAGTCATTAATTACCCATAATTATGTTTTGTATGATTAAATAAAATAATTGAAATTTAAATTAAAAAATTCTTAAACATCACTGTTAGTTTTCCTCATTTTTAATGACGTTTTTGAAAAAAAAAAGCCGTCTTTGTCTTTCTTCAATTCTCGGAAAAAAAATATGAATATCCCCATATTGTTGCGTCATTTCAGAATTTGGGAGTTGAAAATCATTTATCAATTCTATAAAAGTGATGCAATTATTATTTCGGAAAGTATTAACTTTTTGAAATTGATTGCTACGATCGCGATGGAATTGAATATTGACGAAATTCGTAGAAAAATTGAAGTAAAATTCACAACAATTTCACATGTATGAGGGTAACTTATATATTTAAAAAATAAACTACAGTAAAGTATAATGTACACATCTAAATTTTTTACCTTAAACATGGATGACCTATATATCTTGACAGAAGGTATAATGAAAATTTATACAAAAATAAGACTTTCTAACAGTATAATACCACATAAAGCATAAAATGCATCTTATAAGGATTTTTAATGTATAACATATTAAAATATATATCTTCAGACTTATATTATACATTAGAATAAGTATAAGGGCAACTTATACATTTTAAAAATAAACTACAGTAATGTATAATGTCATATTACACATCTAAAATTTCACTTTAAACATGTATGACCTATAAGCTTGACAAAAGGTATAATGAAAAATTATACAAAAATAAAACTTTTTAACTGTAAAATACAACATAAAACACAACTAATGTAATAAGAACTTCTAATGTATAACATATTGAAAATATATATCATTAGAATTATATTATACATTAGTCTTCCAAAATACAATAACAACAACAAACCCAATGTATTCCCACCTAGTGGGGTCTGGGGGGGGGGGTAAGATATACGCAGTCCATACCTCTACCTCTGATGAAGTAGAAAGACTGTTTCCGAAAGACCCCCGGCTCAAGGCACGAGATACCACACAAACACATAGTAAAGCACAGAAGCAGATTACATAACATAAATACGGCACCCATAAGGAATATAAAACAGAGGAAAGCAGAGGAAAGCACACAGATTTGTAATAAACATGGAACACTGAATACGGAATCATAACAGGAATAAAACCCCCACCAAGTAATTCCCTACACTAGCGACCCAAACTGGCCCTAATCCTCTGCCGTAATTCGCGTCTTCCAGACCTTCCTATCTAGGGTCATGTCCTCGGTGAGCTGTAACTGTTCCATGTCCCGCCTAATCACCTCACCCCAGTACTTCTTCGGCCTACCCCTACCCCGCCTAAAACCATCCAACGCTAGCCTCTCACACCTACGGACCGGGGCATCCATGCCCCTCCTCTTCACGTGTCCGAACCATCTCAATCGTGCTTCCCGCATCTTGCACTCCACTAAAGTCACACCAACCTTCTCCCGGATAGTCTCATTCCGAACTCTATCCCCTCGAGTCAGTCCACACATCCAGCGCAACATCCGCATTTCTGCCACCTTCATTTTTTGGATGTGGGAGTTCTTAACTGGCCAACACTCCGCTCCATACAGCAAGGCCGGACGGACTACCACCCTGTAGAATTTGCCTTTAAGCTTGGGCGGCACCTTCTTATCACACAGCACCCCCGACGCGAGTTTCCACTTCATCCATCCCGCCCCAATACGGTGCGAGACATCCTCATCAATCTCACCATTACTCTGGATCGCGGACCCGAGATACTTGAACTTATCCCTTTTACATACCTCCTGTGCTTCCAGCTTCACTACTAATGTATAATGCCTGATCTATTATATTTTATACTTTCAAATAAAAAACTTCAAGAATGTATAATGTTACACCATACATATAAAATATTAACATTATACATTAGTTATCTATAAATTTGTCAGAATTTATAATGTAACCTCATACAAAATTCATCGATTATAATTGTATAATTCGACTAAATACAAAATCAGCCTCTTCTATATATACAAAAACTTACATTATACATAAGTGTGTTAAATAAAAAAAATGTATAATGTATAAAATCTACATCTTTGGACGCGATGACAAGTAATTTTTTTCCATCGTAGCAAATCACTTATTCTTTTGAGTAGCCTCGGTGTACAAATTGCAGTTATCTTTGCAACCACAAAATTAGCCTGTTTCAACAAAAAACAAACATAAAATTAGACAAAATACTGAAACATATAAAATAGAATCTTTGAAACATAAAGTTAGATCCAAGAATATTGGAAGAATTTGATATTACAAAATAGAATCTTTGAAAGAGTGTTAAAAAAATATAAAACGGAGCAAGATCATTCTTTTTCAGATTTAGAATAATATAAACACATTAAATAATCAAATAATGAGGATTTAGATTCTTACAGAAGATTGAGTAAGTGATTTCGTTGATTTAATAGTTTGAATAAACGTCGTTGTGCTCTGTTTACAAGCTTCATTTTTCGTGACTTATTCTATCCCGTTGTGCTCTGCTACTACTGCTGATGACCCAATTGAGATTTTTCGAAACTCTGATAATTAGTCACCATATTTTTTGCCTTTGCTTTCTCAAATAAGTCCATGATTTTCTGATTTGGTGAAGTTCAAAATAAAATAAAATTAATGAATGAAATCAATAAGTTCAATTAATGTTTGAAAACTTACAATGATAAACTCTAACAGGTTGTTTGGATGGTGGTTTCTGTGGTATGGTATTGAATGGTTACAAAGCCAACCATATTTGTTTTGATTGTTTTCTAAAAGGCATGGTATGATATGGTAATCTTTCATGATTTGAAAACCATGAAATTGTCCAATTTTTAGAATCATAGATTTGGTGGTTTTCCGTGGTTTTCTTATTTATTTTTTCAACTATGCCCTCATATAATATTTTCTAATCCTATTTTACTCTTTACCCCATATTACTTACAACCCTAACATCATATAATTTTTACGTACAACTCCTCTGTTATTTTTCGTTCTCCTCTGGATGCTCCTGTTCCTCCTTCGATCGATAACATAATTTTGATTTCTTTGAATTGACAAGATTTTACGTCAGAACTCATGTTAACACATCCATTTGGAGTGTATGGATCACAATTACCTGCTAGGTTGAGCATCGCATTTCGACCACTGTCAAATGTTGAGAGAAATGTTATGTTAACGAAATCATAGTTCCCTGTAGCACAAGTGTCGGCTAGTGTCCCTTCATTGCCATTTTGTCCTCAATAGATAGTAATTCCCCCTGCTTCAGACCTTGTTGCTAGTGCTAAAAGCAACAATATTAGGACATAATATAGAAAAAATGAAGCCTTGATTGCTATGTTCTAATTGGTTTTCAATATGATCTTTGATTTTGTTCTTGTTGGAATAATGCAGCAAAGTTGCATGCTTTTTATAGGGAAAGAGTTGAATCTGAATGGTTGTGAAAAGTTGTCGTTAATACCATTTGTAGACAAAGTTAGAAGCCATGTTACTGTTAGTTTGTGCTTCTGCCTGGCGCAGTAGTTGTTAATAATTTATTGATTGCTAATACATAGAAAACTTGAAAGCAAATAACCAAATGTTGCCTATGTACCTAATAATTCAATTAGGAGCATTTTAGTAAATTTACATATTACGATACAATATCATACCATTAAATTAAAAAAAAAACTGTTATTAAATCGTAGTGAACGATACAGTCCATCCAAACATTGTATTGTACCATACTGTACTGTACCATACTATACTATACTGTACTATACATTATGAAACCATGACAAACCACCATCCAAACAAAGGCTAAGTATGATTGCTTGATTTTAGGCGTGAAAAAAGAAATTGAATAATGGAGGATAAACTGATTTGTAATGAAAGAGAAAAAGAGGGAGGAAAAGACGACCTTTTTTGGATGTATAATATTAAGGAGAGAAAAATTACCAAATAAGGAGATTTTTGTAATTATTTTGAGATTTGTGTAAATACTTTATCAATTTGGGATTTAATGTAATTAGGTAACTTTCACTTGTATATATAGGTAATTTTTAGAATTTTTTTCACGTACTTTTTCTCTTTCAATATAGTTATCACATTTTATTTTTTGAGATGCAAATTAATTAATTTTTAAAATTAAATTAAATTAATATTTTCAAATTAAAATTAAAATATTTAAAAATTATATAAAAATATTAAAAATTATAATTTTTTTCATATTAATATAACTAATAATATATCTTTAATATAAGATCAAAATTCATATTATTTGATTGTGAAAAAGTAAACTAGGACAAGTAAGAAAAACCCGAGGGAGTACGACTTTTCTTGTGTCTTCACCCCACCTTGACTTCTTCACTTGTCAGTTTGTCATATGAATTGAATTCTTCCAATTATGAAGAAAGCGATTTATTTTATTTTACTTGGTAAATGATTGTTATAACTGTATGGTAAATCTTGCTGATCTACTCTATATTCATGGACAAGATCTAAATTTTATGGCTATTTAAACTAATAATCACAAATACGTGAATTGAGGTAAAACCATATAAACATGATAAGAACTTTCTTCTAATCACGTAATTTTATATGTTAATTAATGTATATATTTTTTTTGGGAAAAGGTGGTTTCTTAATTTATACTTGGTTGTCTTATATCTATAATCTATATTTATATCTAGATCTATAATCTATAATATATAATCTTTATCTATAATATATTAAAAGTCTGAAAACCTTTAGAAAAGTGATTTAAATTTTTTGTCTTCATTAAAACTCTTTGTAATACACAATATCATATATTCACTAATTTTCTTCAATGATAATATTATTATATTATACTATTGAATATTAATTATAACAAATATATGAAAAATAAATAAATAAAACTCTTAAATATATGAGAAGACTCCTATTTATAATTACTTAATCCTATTTCTACTAAAACTTAATAGTTTCTAGGTAACAATATGACGTCGGTCAAGTTTCTCTTTAAGAAATTTACCAAAAGTTATATTTATGAACATAGTGGCAAAAAAACAAAAAAAAAAAAATTCAAAAAAGTCAAGCGTTTTGTTTTTTTAAATATATGTAATCTTTCCCTTTTTAAAATATGTAAGAGGGATACTATTTTATAATTTTAAATTAATTGAAATACCACCTTCCATAATTATTTACTTAGTTAAAAGAAGCAAAACTCTTAATATTTAGTACACTTCTAAATCAGTTAAAATACTACCTTATATAATTCTATTTGAGTGACTTTTTGTGAACACAAATTAGATTTAAATAATATAATATGTATTTTTTTCTTCTTCGTTTGCTTTTTTATTTGATTTTGATTCAACTTATTTTTCTTCTTTTTGCATCAAACGTGATCTATTTTTGTCTTTCTTTTTGTTGATAATGATAGAATGATTTGTTTCTGTCAGTTGCTATAATTCTGTAATTTGAATGAGTTAAAAATTAGCAATTGGTTCTCATATTTTATGTGTTTTTTTCTTTTACCTGAAACTTTTAATCGAAAAAAAAAGAGAAGAATCATTTGATGTTGACAAGGAATGAAGTGGACTAGATGATGATGATCAATTGTTATATGTCGTAACAATCAAAGGTTATGTTTCTAATTATAATTCGTAGGAATTGTGTGTAACATTCAATTGATGATATGTATGTTATTATTTGCTTTGGACCTAAAGTTCTTACTTCTTCTTCATCCTCTTACTCCATGAACTACGGACAGAAGAAGAAAATTAATTTTTAAAAAGAAAGGCAAAGAAAAGGCTATTATTGTCATGTTGAAAGAACTCACACTACAAATTGATTATTTTTGTTTTTGCGAATTTCTTAACACTGTTTTTATAATTTCGTTGTCATCTATATATTCTAAGTAGTTGTCAGATTTAAGATTGATTTATGTTCAATATGATAACATGCTTTATGATTGACATTTAAATTATTTGTGATACTTAGTTAAAATCATATTTATTTTAATTTTTAAAAATATTTAATAAAATTTTTAAGTTAGTCCTTATTGATTAAGGAATAACATAATTGGACTTCAATAAGTAATAAATCTATATCTATCTATATCTACGCCTATATCTATACTATATTAAAATTGTGAAGGGCCTTAGAAATATTGTTTAACATTTTCTTATTAGAAATCATCAAAATTAATGATAATTAATGTCTTTTTCATTAGTTTAAGAATTCTAAATCAACTTTAACTGATTTTTAAAAGATTTAAAAAATTTAAAAATAAATATGAAAGCGTTATAATAAGAAAAATATAAGAACTACCAAATTTTTAAAAATTTTAATTAAGTAATCAAAGATTTTCTAAAGATTTAACTTTAAGAATAAGAAAAAATTTTAAATATAGAAAAAATAAAGAGATAATCGTACTATAATTATGATTCAAATCGATGCGTCTCTCTTAAGCTCTAACAACAAGAAAAAAGAGGTACTGCATGACATACGTAAAAGTGACGATCCATTAACCAATTGAAACTTCGGATGATAAAATGTATATGTGCTTACAATAAAATATATGTTATGTTTATATTATTTTATTAAAGTGTGAAGGATATTTGAGAAGTGATTTGAACATTTTGAACTTCATTAAAAATCTTCGCAATAGACAAAATCGTCTAATTTTAAATAATCAAAAGTTATACGTGCGTGACAAGTGCGGCTAGACTAGTTATACAAACAAACATGAAATAGTATATACTAGAGATAAATAAATAAGATAATTAGCAAAGTAAAAACAGATCGAAAGAAGAAGATCAAGGGTGGAGCAATAATTTTTGATAAATGGGTGTGAATACATTCACCGTCTTCTAGCTCAAATAATTTAAATATCATTTAAAAAATTCTAAAACATATATAATCATACTAATTAATATATTAACACCCATTGTGAACTTCAATATATAAACATATTCTTTTATGATATGTGGAGACCTGTGAAATATATGTGAAAAAAGATGAAAGATTAGGGTTTGTTTTCATAGGTTGAACTAATAATAACTATAGTCTCTAGAGAAAATTGAAGGAAAGGTATCTTTTAAGTCTTGAATGACGGATTGATGATATTGACCAACTTAAAGGGTCAAACATCATTAGGAAACTTGATTAAGTTAATTGTGGACTTTATTAATATTTTCAAAACTTTCTAATATTTTCAAAAATACAAATCAACCCAACCCAACCCACACCCCCAATCTAAATCAACTAGTCTCTCTCCGCTCTCTCTACAGCTTCTCTCTCCTCTCTCCCAACCAACAGTTCTACAAATTTCTCCTTTCAATCCTCGGCGACTTCAACCTCAAATGACAAATAGTTGGGATTCGAGTTTCTTTTCGACTTCAACCTTCAATCGACGTGACAGCCTTGCTCTCCGATCACAACAACTTCGAATTCTTCATCGTTCCTTTTTTTCTTTCACAGGTAAAGATTTATGGTCTTTTTAGTTTTGAAGAAAACGAGGAACTTGAGCCAACTTCTCTTATAGTATTGATTAATAATTTCAATATTTGTTGCTTTAATTTGAAATGCAGTCTGAATAAAACCCTAATTTCTGGTATTTCTTCCCTTCCCTTTTTGAAGTGAATTATGATTTTTTGTTGTTTGTTGCATTTTTTTGAAGTTTGATTTTCGTTGTTTGTGTTTAGACAAATAAAATAACGATTTGGGTTGATTTATTCTATTCTTGTTCTAGGTAAAAATGGTAATATTGTTATTTTTCTATTGAACAAAATCGTGCTATTGTTTTTGTAATACCCTGTACCTTTTCTGGTTAAAATTCACCTTAGAATGTTAAGGGATAGCTTCCAAAATGAAGAATAATTATTTTGTGTGAAATTTCCAGATGTAGACCTTCCATTGTGTGAAAAATTTAATAAGTTTTCCAATGATGTAAGATTCGCCTAAATCCAATGATCGAGTGAGAAGTTAGGGCTATTTTAAGCTTTAGTAAAACACCGTGATTTGGGTCCTTAGCGCATCGCGGAGACGGTTTGAATGAAAATTGTAAAATTTTAGTAGGACTTCGCAATATTGACGCGTTGCGGAGAGGTCAAATTTCTCATTCGTCAAGATCCAGTGAAACTCCGCGATTTTCTCGCATCACAGAGAAGCCCTTTTTCCCTTTTGTCTATTTTCAGTGGCTCACCATGATGGTGGCGCGTCGCTGTGATGGCCCAAATGGCAATCTAGCATAGCATCACGATGGATCCACATCGCGGTGTCTTTTCGAGTCCCAGTTGGCAGTTTTCAGTAGGCCATCGCGATCATGGCGCATCGCGCCATGGGCCAAATTCAGGAATTTTCTCAGTTCTAAGTAAAAATTTAAAGGGGTCCCTTTGGTTTTTTCCCAAGCCCTAAGTCATGAATAACAGATGATTTAACCCATCCCGAGCATATTACATTCACTTTTCACCAAAATACTCTCAAGAAAATCCTAGATCATCAAACTTTCTCCCTAAGAAGTTCAAATTCCTCCATTAATTCTCCAAGGAAATTCAAGATTTAGAATCTCCAATTCAAGAACTCTAAAAATTCATCTCCAAAGAATCAATAGAGATCCAAGATTCAAGTTTTAGCATCTAGTTCATCAATTGAGGTATGTGGGGTTATGAACAAGGATACTCCTTTTATCCTTGTGTCCAAATCTTATTTTAATTACGAATTTACTAAATTTTATATGATTTCCCATGAAATTAAAGTTAGGGTTTATACCCATTAATGTTATTTACAAGCTGATGAGATTTCCAATGATTTTTAAGTTGAATTATCAATGTTTACATTATCAAGCATGAACATTTTGATATTTTAACCTGAGATTGATACATTGGTCATTAAGCCCTAATTTAAGATTGCTATTTCAAGAATTGTTGTGCTATGAGCACCTTATGACTAGATTCTTTTTAGATTATTTATAAAGATTTGACCTTTTGATCTTAGAATAGATATGAAATCCACTTTATAGATTCAGATTACAGATTTAGCTTTACATATATACAGTTAGTTTTTATTACAAACCATTAGACTATTTTAAAGTGGATTTTCTTCAGAATGAGCATACATAGTTAATGGGAGTAGTATTTAGCACCGAGATGGGTACGTTACTACGATTTTATACCCCAGAACTATGTGACAACATAAAATTTAGATTTTTTCCATTTCTACATGGATGACAGATATATGATCGCTTAGATAGGTTATACTCCCTGGCAAGAGTATGACTCCTCTCCCCAACATGAGGATTCCTCCTTAGGGGGACAAAAATGTTAGACTCCATAAATGTTCACATGGTTTATGTCGGTTAACAGAACCTCCCTACTAGCTAACAGAAATGATTAATAGAAAAGCTTTAAGAAAAACTAAGTGTGAAGGCTCACAAACTTACTTAGATATTATTTTACTTCAGATTTCAGATTACAGAATTACAACTTTTAGTTTCAAACATAAAATGGTGAGCCCTTTTTCACTTAGCCTATATGATTTGAGATAGAATAAAATACATATTTTAGAACTAAGTGTAATGGCTAACAAGATTTATATTATGTGCTTTACTATTCATGATTTATGACCTTCAGATTTCAGATTATCAAGCCTATGTGAGTCATTTACATTTAGCATGCACGATTTTATAAATTGTGATGACATTGTTTACTTATTGCATTCACCCCTATATACTCAGTACATCATCAAAGTACTGATCTACATATACGTCTATGTGCTACATTTTCTTATAATGTAGGTTCAGGTGCTTAGTCTCAGCAACATGAGTAATTTTCGAGTATCTCATCTACATCCCTACAGTTGGTGAGTCCTCATAGTTCGTGGACTTTGCTATTCAGCTTTCTATTTTATTAGTAGATGTTTCATTATTCATTTCAGACAGTTTGAGTCAGCCGAGGCCTGTCCCAGTGACTCTCTAGACTCAGTCAGTAGAGGCTGGTCGGACTACTAGATTCAGTTTTAGACTTTGGATTCAGTATTCATATTTTTCAGTATTGTTTTACTAAGACTTATGATATTAGTATGTTTCAGATAAGATTTTTGCATTTATTATGTTTTCATATTCATATTTCCCCTATTTTGAGACCCAAACTTAGTAGAAAATAGCCAGGGTTAGCTCAGGACTACTTGTAGTTTGGAGCACCGTGTGGCATCCCGGGAACTCAAATTTTGAGGCATTACAAACTTGGTATCAGAGCCTAAAGTTTAGAGAGTCCTAGAGAGTCAGACAAACCGCATTATGTAGAGTCTTAATCATCGATGTAAAGCACACCACATCTATGAGCAAGAGGCTATGGAGCATTTTAGGAAATTATCTCTTCTTTCATGATCTATCGTATATTTAGTGTCGCTATCTGCTTTTAACTCATGCTTTCACATGACAAAAAATTCCTTCTCGTCGAGCTAACGCACGCAAAAATGATAACCAGCCACCTCATTCCGCAAATTCTTTGAATGAGAATGTGTCACATGCAGAGTTTTGGGCTACCTTTCAGGCGGTAGCCCAAGCTGTGACAGCTAATATTCAGGGCAACCGTTGGGCTGTAGTTCCACCCCAACAAGATGGGGACTTAGCCACATCCAGAATTTAAGATTGTATGAGAATGAACCCGCTAGAGTTCTTTGGTTCGAAGGCAGATGAGGACCCTCAATTTTATCTAGATGAGGTAAAGAAGATCACCTAAATTATGCATGTGTCTGAAGAAGAGAGTGTAGAATTAGCATCCTATAGGCTGAAGAATGTTGCGTATGATTGGGTAGTGATGTGGAAGAAAAGTAGAGAGGATAATGCAGCTCTCATAACTAGAAAGATATTTCAGAATGCGTTCTTAGACAAGTTCTTCCCACGTGAGATGAGAGAAGCTAAGATAGAAAAGTTCATAAACCTGAGGCAAGGTTCAATGACAGTGAAAGAGTATTGCCTCAAGTTCAACTAGTTGTCTAAGTATGCCCCTCATCAGATGGCTGACCTAGGTTAAGCATGAGTAAGTTTGTAACCGGTGTGTCTGGGTTGGTAGTTAAGGAATGTAGGACTTCTATGCTTATTGGAGACATGGATCTTGCTAGGTTGATGATGCATGCTCAGCATATTGAGGCAGAGAAGTTGAAGGAAAGAGAAAGAGTAAATAAGAAGGCTAGAACAGGGCAGTTTAATTATGGTCAAAATAGGTCTAGAGGGGAAATAATTAACAGTTTCAGAATCGATTATCTATGCCCGCACCTTCTTCAGCCAGTGCTTCCATACCCAAAAAATAGGCAGGAACAGTGGGGTAAATCTTCTATGTCTAGATCTCAAAATAGTATGAGTGAGAAACCCTATCATCCCTCATGTGCTAAGTATGGAAAGAATCATGTGGGTTAATGTTTGTGGGGTCAGAAAGGTTGTTATGGTTGTGGCCAGATGGGTCACAAAATCAAAGAATGCTCGCATGCTAGATAGGGAAACAGAGATGTTCATCCTCAAACTTAGGCTAATAGTGCACTAGCTCCTCTAAGTCGCCCATCCCCTCCTAAGGGCACATCATCTAGTATCAGTGGTGGTCAATGCCAAAATTGGTTTTATGCTTTACCATCTCGCTAGGAGCAGAAAGATTCGCCAAATATTGTTACTGGTTTGTTTCGTGTCTTTCATCTTGATGTTTATGTGTTGTTATACCCTGGGTTTAGTTTCTCTTATGTGACCCCATTAGTTGCTTTAAATTTTGAAATAGGTTCTGAAAATATCCCTAAGCCTTTCTTAGTTTCTACTCCAGTAGGTGAGTCAGTTGTTGCTAAGCAAATCTATAAAAAAGTGTCCTATCACTGTCCTTCATAAAGTCATATTAGCAGACTTAATAAAGTTAGATATGGTTAATTTTGATCTTATTCTTGGTATGGATTGGCTCCATTCCTATTATGCTTCTATAGATTGTCGCACCCGAGTGGTGAAATTTCAGTTCCCAGATGAGCCAGTCTTTGAGTGGTCAGGTAATTCAGTGTCTCCCAAAAGTCATTTCATATCTTACCTTAAAGACAGAAAGTTGATATCCAAAGGTTGCATTTACCACCTAGTTTGAGTCAAAGACACAAAGTCTGAGACTTCAATAATTTAGTTAGTTAGAGTAGTTAATGAGTTTCTTGCTGTTTTTCAGAAGATCTCCCAGGGGTACCTCCCGATAGAGAGATAAAATTTGATATTGACCTTCTCCCAGATACTCAGCCTATTTCTATCCCTCCTTATCGTATGGCTCCTACAGATCTTAAGGAGTTGAAAGAGCAACTCAAAGATCTTTTAGATAAAGGTTTCATAAGGCCTAGTATTTCTCCATGGGGCACTCCTGTCCTATTCGTGCAAAATAAAGATGGTTCTTTGCGAATGTGCATTGACTATCATCAACTAAATAAGGTCACAGTCAAGAATAAATACTTCCTAGAACTGATCACTTGTTTGATCAATTACAAAGTGCAAGTTATTTCTCAAAGATAGACCTTAGATCCGGCTATCATCAACTAAAGTAAGGGAATGTGATATTCCAAAGATAGCTTTTAGGACCCATTACGGTCATTTCGAGTTTCTAGTCATGTCTTTCGGGCTAACCAATGCACCTACAGCTTTTATGGACCTCATAAACCGAGTGTTCAAACAGTATCTAGACATGTTTGTTATAGTATTCATAGATGATATCCTTGTGTACTTTCGTAGTGAGGATGACCATGTAGATCATCTTAGAATTATCTTGTAAACTCTTAGAAATCATCAATTGCTTGCGAAATTTAGCAAGTATGAATTTTGGCTAAGATCAGTAGCCTTTCTTGGTCATATTGTTTCTGCCGATGGTAGTAGAGTTGATCCCTAAATGACAGAAGCCGTAAGAAATTGGCCTAGACCTATCTCTCCGTCAGATATTAGGATTTACTTGGGTCTAGCTGGTTATTACCGCTATTTTGTTGAAGGTTTCTTATCTATTGAGTCTCCTATGTCTAGATTGACCCAAAAAAAGTTAAGTTCCAGTGGTCAGATTCTGCGAGAAGAGTTTTAAGGAGTTGAATACTCGACTTACTTCAGCCCCAGTTCTAGTATTACCCGATGGTACAAATGATTTTATGGTATATTGTGATGCCTCTAGAGTTGATTTGGGTTGTGTGTTAATGCAGAGAGGTAAGGTTATAATCTATGCCTATAGATAGTTGAAGCCTCACGAAAAGAATTACCCAACCCATGATCTCGAGTTTACTGCTGTGGTGTTTGCTTTAAAAATCTGGAGGCACTATCTGTATGGTGTGCATGTTGATGTGTTCATGGTCTACAAAAAATTGCAGTATGTGTTTATCCAGAGGGAGTTTGTCAGAGAAAATAGTTTAAATTGTTGAAAGATTATGATATGAGTGTATTGTATCATCCGGGCAAGGCCAATGTAGTGGCAGACGCCCTTAGTAGATTGTCTATGGGCAGTGTTGCTCATGTAGAGAATGATAAGAAAGAGTTAGCCCGAGAAGTTCATCAATTAGCTAGATTGGGTGTTAGGTTGGTTGACTCAGCTAAAGGGAATGTTTGGGTTCAGAGTAGTTCCAAATCTTCCCTAGTTTTGGAAGTGAAGGAGAAGCAAGATATGGATTCTAGTTTTGTCAAACTAAAAGAGTTGGTTAACGACCAAAATGTAGAGGTTTTCTCTCAAAGGGGAGATGGCATGTTGAAACCCCAAAATAGATTTTGTGTTCCATGTGTTGATAACTTGAGACAACGAATTATGGCAGAAGCGCATGGTGCCGGTTATCCTATTCATCTAAGAGCCACCAAGATGTACTGTGATTGGCGGGAAATCTAATGGTGGAGTGGTATAAACAAAGATATAGCAGAGTTTATAGCAAGGTGTGCAACTTGTCTACAGGTTAAGGTAGAACACCAAAGACCTGGTTGTATGTTGCAAGAGTTTGGTACCCCCACTTAGAAATGGGAAGAGGTGAATATAGATTTTGTGATCGGTTTACCCTATTCGCGTCGTCATCATGACTCAATTTGGGTTATTGTAGACATATTGACTAAGTCAGCTCATTTCTTGCAAGTTCACACGTCTTATACAGTTGAGGATTATGCTAAGTTGTATATCCGAGAGTTTTTCAGATTGCATGGAGTTTCTTTGTCTATCATTTCAGATAGGGGTACTCAGTTTATGTCTCAGTTTTTGGAGAGCTTTTCAGAAGGGTCTTGGTACCTAAGTCCACATTAGTTTAGCTTTCTACCCTCAGACAGATGGTCAAGCAGAGAGGACTATCCAAACTCTAGAAGATATGTTGAGGGCATGTGTTCTTGATTTCAAAGGTAGTTGGGATGAGCATTTGCCATTGATTGAGTTCGCTTATAATAACAGTTACCATTATAGTATTCATATGGCCCCATTTGAGGCTCTTTACGAGAGGAGATATAGATCGCCCATAGGTTGGTTTGAAGTGGGTGAGACTGCTTTGCTTGGGTCCGATACAGTGTTTGAAGATATGGAGAAAGTTAAGTTGATTAGAGAAAGATTGAAAACAGCCCAGAGTTGTCATAAATTATATACAGATGTGAGAAGAAGGGACCTCGAGGTTGAATTTCACCCATAAAAGGGGTGTCCGCGGAGCGTATGAATTTCCTGGAATGTAGATAGACTAAAAGAGGGAATGAAGGGTTAGGAATAGGAATTATAGTACCATTAGAAAAAGGGCACTTGTAGCTCCTAATAGATTTATAGTCTTATATAGTATAATAAAGTACTTGGTCCCGTACGAACTAGCAAATGAAAATCAACAATTTTTCTGCACAAATCAGGGTAAAAGAATGAACTAGAACAAAATGGATTTTATTCATTCCAGCATTAGATTTGGAAAACAGGGGAAGCTTAGTCCCCGGTATGTTGGCCCTTATAGGATTCTGAGTCACGTTAGGAGAGTAGCTTATGAGCTTGATTTGCCCGCAGACTTGTCAGCCATTCACCCTGTATTCCACGTCTCAATGCTTAAGAAGTACATCGGTGACTCCACTATTATAGTTCCTTTAGAAAGCTCAGATATTCAGATGGTCTTTTCCCAAGACCAAAGTCGTGAATAACAGATGATTTAACCCGTCCTAAGCATATTACATTCACTGTTCACCAAAATACTCTCAAGAAAACCCTAGATCATCAAACTTTCTCCCCAAGAAGTTCAAATTCCTTCATTAATTCTCCAAGGAAATTCAAGATTTAGAATTTCCAATTCAAGAACTCTAAGAATTCATCTTCAAAGCATCAATAGAGATCCAAGATTCAAGTTTTAACATCTAGTTCATCAATTGAGGTATGTGGGGTCATGAACAAGGATACTCCTTTCATCCTTGTGTCCAAAACTTATTTTAATTATGGATTTACTAAATTTTATATGATTTCCCATGAAATTAAAGTTAGGGCTTACCCATTAATGTAATTTACAAGCTTATGAAATTTCCAATAATTTATAAGTTGAATTATCAATGTTTACATTATCAAGCATGAACATTTTGATATTTTAACCTGAGATTGATACATTGGTCATTAAGCCCTAATTTAAGATTGCTATTTCAAGAATTGTTGTGATATGAGCACCTTATGACTAGATTCTTTTTAGATTATTTATAAAGATTTGACCTTTTGATCTTAGAATAGATATGAAATCCACTTTATAGATTCAGATTACAGATTTAGCTTTACATATATACAGTTGGTTTTTATTACAAACCATTAGACTATTTTAAAGTGGATTTTCTTCAGAATGAGCATACATAGTTAATGGGAGTAGTATTTAGCACCGAGATGGGTACGTTACTACGATTTTATACCCCAGAACTATGTGCCAACATAGGATTTAGATTTTTTCCATTTCTACGTGGATGACAGATATGTGATCGCTTAGATAGGTTATACTCCCTGGCAAGAGTATGACTCCTCTCCCCAATGTGAGGATTCCTCCTTAGGGGGACATAAACGTTGGACTTCATAAATGCTCACATGGTTTATGTCGGTTAAAAGAACCTCCCTACTAGCTAACAGAAATAATTAATAGAAAAACTTTTAGAAAAACTAAGTGTAAAAGCTCACAAACTTACTTAGATATTATTTTACTTAAGATTTCAGATTACAGAATTACAACTTTTAGTTTCAAACATAAAATGGTGAGCCCTTTTTCACTTAGCCTATATGAATTGAGATAGAACAGAATACATATTTAGAACTAAGTGTAATGGCTAACAAGATTTATATTATGTGCTTTACTATTCATGATTTATGACCATCAGATTCAAGATTACTCAAGCCTATGCGAGTCATTTATATTTAGCATACATGATTTTATAAATTGTGTTGACATTGTTTACTTATTGCATTCACCCCCATATACTCAGTACATCATCAAAGTACTGATCTACATATACGTCTATGTGCTACATTTTCTCATAATGTAGGTTTAGGTGCTCAGTCTCAGCAGCGTGAGTAATTTTCAAGCATTTTATCTAAATCCCTGCAGTTGGTAAGTCCTCATAGTTCGGGGACTTTACTATTCAAATTTTTAGTTTATTAGTAGATGTTTCATTATTTATTTCAAACAATTTGAATCAGTTGGGGCCTATCCCAGTGCCTCTCTAGACTCAGTCAGTAGAGGCTTGTCGAACTACTAGATTTAGTTTTAGACTTTGGATTCAGTATTCAGATTTTTCAGCATTATTTTACCAAGACTTGAGAGATTAGTATGCTTCAGATAAGATTTCCACATTTATTATGTTTTCATATTCATATTTCCCCTATTTCAAGACCTGGACTTAGTAGAAAGCAGCAAGGATTAGCTCAGGACTACTTATAGTTCAGAGCATCATGTGGCATCTCAGAAAAACTGATTTCGAGGCATTATAGTTCTTTTTTCTCCAATAATTTTTTCATCTGGTGCAACATATTAATCATCTGATTCAGCAAATTTATCATATGGTGCAACAGATCAATCATTTGATGTAATAGAGAAACCATTAGATTAAAATTCTAATGCAACAGATTAATCATCTAATACAATAGAGGAACCATTAGAAAAAAATTTGATGCAACAGTTTAACTATCTGATGCAACAGATTAACCATATGTTACAATAGTTTAATCATCTGTTGCAAAAAATTTTATATTGGATGCAACAGAGGAACCATCGAATTAAAAATTTGATGCAACAAATTAACCATCTGATGAAATGGAGGAACCATCGGATTAAAGATCTGATGCAATAGATAAACCTTCTATTGGATAAAACCCTATCAACTCTTCTAACAGGACATGTCCAAGACTTGGTTTTTCCAACTAATCATTTATCTGTCGTGATAGACGATCCTTCTATTTGAAAAAATCTATATAATATTGACCATTGATAACTGTTCCTACAGATCATTCATGTGTTGCAACAGATCTGCGACCTATTTCACAGACTATTCATCTTTCTCAATAGATAAGTGATATATTTGTATTATCTCAATATATTACTCAACCATTATTGTAGGTTAGTTAACTGTTTTGACAGATCACTCATATGTTACAAGAGATGTGTGATCTATTGCACAGTCCATTTATTCTTCTCAGTAGATGAGTGATATATTTTGTAATGTCGCAATAGATTACTCAGCTATTGCTACAGGTTATTTAACTATTCTAATGGATCACTTATATGTTGCAATAGATGATGTTGCAACAGATGTGTGATCTGCTGTACAGACCATTCATTTTTCTCAACAGATGAGTGATATATTTTATATTATTGTAACAAATTACTTATCTGTTGCAATAGGTTATTTAACTGTTCTAAGAGATCATTCATATATTGCAATAATGTGTGATCTATTGTACAGACCATTCATCTGTGTTAAAAGATGTGTGATACATTTTATATTATTGCAATAGATTACTCATCCGTTGCAATAGGTTGGTTATATGCCGTAATAGATATACTACCTGGTGAAACAGATCAGTGATCTATTGGAACTATTATTTTACTATTTTGGTTGTTAGATTTACTGTTATTCTTTTTTAACGAAGCATTAATCAACTATAATATGGTTTTTTATGTTCTTGTTAATTTTAGATAATATGGCTCCCAAAAGTACAAAAACCAAATCAAGTCCAAGTAAAGGAATAAGTGAAGCATCTAGGCTACATCCACCACTCTATGACCTTGCTTTACAAGCATTATCTCAATCAGGAGCAGAATATGATGAACGCGAGAAGGAGGAATATTCCAAAAGAGATGATCCAAATGCTAATCGCCCTTCCACCCAAAGAGTTGGTCAAAACCTTCAGCATTGATCGTTTCCTATGAGAATGCAATGCAATAGTACCACAGATTTAACGGGTGATTTCGTGGTTAAGTTAGCCATGGGAAAATATTTTGATACCTTCAGAAAAATACTTCGAGAACAAAAATTGGATGCTTATTTCAGGGACAGCTGCTTTGGGAAATATCTTAATTTGTCAGAGCACAACAATGCTCGTTTCCAAATGAAAATGGTATATGAACTTCTCAAGCGTAGGTTTATGTATGAAAACAAAGATAAGATGGATGAGGTGTGGATAAATTACTATGACATGCCTGTTTGTTTTTGTTGGAAGGAGTTTGCCATAGTTACTGGACTAAAATGTTATCCTCCTTCTCAAGTTATACCTATTCTAATAAAAAAAAGCACCCCGCACACCCAAAAAAGGCAAAGAAAAGTCGTGTGATCGTGATGACCTGGTGTCCATTATTGGTCCAAGCTTTAAAAATAAAAATTTAATAGAAGCGTTGAAAGGTAAAGGACTTTCAAAGAGGAACAAGTAGTCATTATGCTTGGTTTGGTTTGTACATAATATTCTTTGGGTGAGAGACGTTAACAACAGCATAAGCATCATTTTAATAAAGCTCTTTGAGGATCTTGAGGAATTTAACAACTATTCTTGGGGTTATGAAAGCTTCAAAATGACTGTCAAATATTTGTTGACTCTGTTAGAGCCAAAGAAAGTCAACTTATATGGCTTTCCATGGACTTTCATGGTAAATGTTTCTTTCTTTTATTATGATATCATTCATTTTGTAACTCAATAATGATTTTGATTTATTGGCATAATTTTATACACTTGGGGGTTTAAAGCCATTCCTTATTTAATACAACAAGTGAACTACCAGGAAGAAGTTTCTTATCCAAGAATCTTTAGATGGTTGTCGTCCAAAATTGATAAAAGTGCAAAATTTCTTGATCTCTTCAACCCCCTGAAGGATGCAGTAAGTATAATTATAATTAAGTTTTTGTTTTAATTAATAATTTTTTTGAATGATGTAATCATCATTCTAATATATGTAATGATTTATGTTAGATTATGCATCCGTCGCTAGTTCCGACCAATTGAGAGTTGAAGATGCCATTTTTTCTTACTTTAAGGTATGTGCAAACTTTATCGGACCCTAAGTTCATTGACAGAATAAAAATGAAATTGTTTGGAGCAACAACCATTACAAGAAAAATAATTTTGGAGGGTGGGCTTATTGTTGTTGATGATCTTAGTGGTGATGGAGCTGTTGGTGGTGGTAGTGGTGCTACTGTTGATGCTAATGATGCTCCTCTTACAGTATTTAAAACAAACCATTAGTAGTATGATCATACTGGTTATTAGATTTCGCCTTTCCCAGCGAATGTTCTATATGCAAATGTCAAGACTATAAGGTGAAACATGATGTAGTAATTAATGCTATTAATGTATTAACTGCTTCTGTAAAGGAATTGATATCTAAGAGGGGTGTCATTCCATCAAAGAGAATTTTATATCCATCCACTCTATTAGATATTAAGGCTGAGAGGAGAAGAAAAGTAATTTTCAAGGCATTATCAAGCATCCAAAAAAGCAAAATTGCAACTCCTTTGTCTGCATGTTGCACTGAGCAATGTATAATATCCAAAGAAGAGCAACACGAGCTAAAAGAGGTGAATATATATGTCTGTTCCAACTAACAAATAGACACATAGATGTTTCAATAAATGACACATCTGCTGAAAATTATCAAGCAGATATACATATCTGTTGCAACAGTTGACTAACTTGTTGCACCAGATAAAGTATCTATTGCGACATATGTCTCATCTATTTTAGAAAATTAAATAGCTCTTTGTACCACTTTTATTTATACCAACAGATGACCTATCTGCTACAATAAATGAGTCATATGTTGCAACATATGGTTCATTCATTGGAAATTATCATACAAGTTTTCCTCATATAGAAATTTATCCCAACAGTTGATTCATTGTTGCAACAGAAATATAATCTGTTTGGGATAATTTAAAATAGAAAAAAAAATTTGATTTGCCAGAACAGATAAGTTATTCTTTTATGTTTTGTTGTATCTCCGTGATTAGCGTTGACCAATTCTGACTTTTCAAGTGGATATAAAAGCTACTGCTGAACAACATTAATAATATGCTACTCTTTTTATGAAAATATGGAGAAAAAAAGGTGCAAAAATTATACGTAAGTGACAATAAAGATCCACGATGACCAAAGTTAAATTTCATAGCTCTGAATGAAGAACAACTTGTCCATATTGAGTAGATCTTTATAGGTTGAGTCTGTCAAAGTAATAACCTAACCGTTCCTTAGGAATCCTTGACATCAATACTTAAATTATTGATGTATTTGTTGAGATCTATACCCATAATAATTTTTTTATATTTTATTTATTCGTTGATTTATTTCAACTAATTTTTGAAAGCTTCGATTTATTTTATTTTATCTATGAATTTTATCTTTTCCTTAAATTTGAACTTATTAATTAAAATGAAATACTAACATCAAATATTGCAACAGATAATATATCTGTTTAAACAAACGACTCATCTGTTGAAAAATATCAAACAGATTTAGACATATGTTGCAACAGGTAGTTAATCTGTTGAATTTTATCAAACAGGTCTTTCCATTGTTATAAGAGATAGACTTAGATAAAAACATCGGCATAATGCAACAGATGACCAACCTATTGCAACAAATAAACTATATGTCAGAACAGGTAGAATATCTATTACAACGGATGGAGAATCTGTTGTGTTATAAAAATTTAACTTTCATTAGACATATAATTGCCACTACATGTAAAAAAGTGAAAGTGAATTGAAATAAAAAAGGCGAAACCCATCGACAGTGTTCAGTTCAAAACACCTAAAATAAAATAGGCATCAAGTAGACAGTGTTTATTTTAAATACGTAAAATAAAATAGGCATCAAATGTGTCAGTTTGACACTTTTTGCCCTGTTGGCCGCTTGAGTGTAAGTCACGTAGCCAAGGTTCGTTGAACCTCTATTTTTGCTAATTTGGAGTCTAATTTGCCCCCCAACGATTATTTTTTTCTCCATTGTCTTATATATTCATCTTCTTCCTAAAATTTAACTTTAAATTCCCAAGTCTTCTTCTTCATCATCATCTATTTTTTATCTATTCAAATTTTTCAAATTATTTGCATTTGGTCTTTCTTTTCTCCATCTTTTTTTCATTTTTTTCCAATCGAGCTTGACAATGTCGAGCGCATCTTCCACTATTTTTTGTGATAAAGATTTTGGATATTGTAAGTGTGGTCATGAAGCTCTATTGAATACTTCTTGTACTCAACAAAATCTAGATCGTAGGTTTTTTACTTGTAAGATTTCAAAGGTATAGTTTTTTTATTTAATTAGTTGATTAATTATTGACTTGTAATTATTTTGTAATTGTGTTCTTATTTTAATAGAAATTGGGTGGATGTGATTATTTTGATTTGTATGAAGAACGACACCCTTCACAAGTAAATCATATAATCTGGAGTTTGTTGAATAAAGTCAAGGCTTCTAACGAGAAACAAAATCGAGCAAGAAGATGCTACATTGTTGTCGTTATTGCTACTATTTTGGATTTGTTACGCACATAGATATTCAAGCCTAATTACTGAAATTTTTATGGTGGTGTATTTGCTATTGGTTTGGCGTTGTGGAGCACATGATTATTCAAGCGTAATTGTTGAAAAATATCAAACAGATTTAGGCATATGTTGTAAAATTTAGGTCATCTGTTGGAAATTATCAAACAGGTCTTCCCACTATTGAAATAGATTAGATAGAAATAACATCGACATAATGCAATAGATGACCAACCTATTGCAACAGATAAACTATCTGCCAGAACAGATAAAATGTATTTTACAACAGATTGACAATCTATTGCATTATAAAAAACTCAACTTTCATCAGAAAAAATTATTTCCACTACATGTACATGTAATTTAAAGTAAAGTGAAGTGTGACTTGAAATAAAAATTATTATTTCACAAGCTCTTCTATATACACAGGCTCCAAGCGTCCAGTTAGTATCCTATAAGGCCAGACCTTTTGAAATCTTTCCACAATAGTGTCGCATAGAAAGGTCGTTGGCTAGGCCATTTCTATGTCGGTCAGTAAACATTTGATATGTCAAGAGCGTGTGAGCCGCACACGTAATCAGTATTATTTTTTGGAAGGTTCTTTCCCTTGTTTTGACGTTCAAAATCCTATGATTTCTTCATCAACACTTTCTTTGGAAAATGATTCATCAGTTTACTCTCCCTCACCAAGATGGGGAACAGCTCCATCAATGGCTGCACATGGGAAAAAAGATGGACCTCATCGATGGCAAGTTCATTGCAGTCATAAACTTTGATCTTTTTCTTCTCGAGTAGTATCTCAACAACCCGATAATGTATGCCATCCATGCTAAAGACTGGAAGAATCCTCTTTGCCTCAGTCCAGCTCTTGCCGTGTGGATTTGGCTTCTCCCCTCTAACATATTTTATCATTTTTTCTTCATCCCAGTCCAACGTAGAAACTAAGAAATCAAATCCCACGCCACAGGCTAACACATCATTATTGAGTTGATCGTACTTATCCTTGAGCTTCTTACAGAAGTCGAGGTCCATTATCTTATCGACAGCGTTATAAGATTTCGGGTACGTTAATGTCTTTTTCTTATGAGACAGAGAATTTTATCAACATTCTGTGATATAAGAAGTTAATTTTTAAATAGGTTAGTAATTGTAAAGATGCAACAGATGGTCTATCTATTGTATAGGGTTCTCTGAATCAATAATCCAACGCAACTTATGCAATAGATGGATAATAAGTTGCAATAGAACCTCTACCAATTGTACTAGAATACCCAGCTGTTGTAACAGATTTCATATATGTTGCGTAGCTTCTACTTCACAGGGTAGATTAGAAGGCTCGGTTAGGAAAAGTAAACTTCCCTTGTCCTAGTATCGCATACGCATATCTATCATAGTCTGGAAGTCTTGGGGGAAAAACGGAGGCTTGGGGTAATCTGGTGCGCCTGACTTAGCATTCTTGGCCTATCGCAGATCCCTCTTCTCTTTGGCTCCAAGTTCCGCGTATATGTCCACCTTCTTGAATAGCTCCTGAACTTCAACAACTTTTGGAGAGGAAAGAGTTGTAATTTTTTTTTATTTTCGACTGGAGAGTACGTCGTTAATTGCTCTTTTCTTCCTCCTAACCAACACTGTAGAAGTGTATGGCTCCCTCACCTTCTTGGATGGTATGGCACTCTTCTTGGATTTGAATTCATCGACAGCTTTAGAGATAACCTCTATTTTTTCAAAGAGTTTATCCTGGCTGTCCTTGCACTCTTTGCATTTGCAATAAGAACACGAGGGTGAAGAAGGGTGAGAGGGACCTGTCAAGGGTGAAAAGGGGTATTTTCAAACATATTTATTTTTTCTTATGCATTAACATGCTCATCATCATGAGTGGTAGCAGCTTCAGCATGCCTTACACCAACACCAATACCTCAATCAGAAGAACCACTCGAACCTGCCTTAGTAGATTGGTCACGAAAAGCCTCAACATTTGGCTGACCTTGCCTAACTGCTCTTCTTATGGTTGTTGCTCCAGCCAGTTCCTTCTTTATTAACTCCACCATTGGATTTACTATAGTATCAACATGACCTAGAGTAATCACTGACTCCTTCTCAGTAGGCACGATTCATGGATGCATAATCTATAAAAAAGACAAATATATTTAAATCATATAATATAATAATTTTCACAATTGGGTTACAGTTTAACACAGTCAACTTCTACAACAGATTAGCAATATGTTACATCAGATTACTCATTGTTGCATAGTTTGCAGTAGATGGTTAAAATCCATTCGAGTCGGTTTTAGAGAACCAGAGCAACACATGGATAATCTAATACAAATTATCAATCATCTGTCAAAATAGATTACCAATCTATTACACCAGCTGTACAAGATGGGTAATCTGTTGAGTTATATATTATGCAACAGATGATCTATATGTCACAACAGATTAAAAATATGTTACATCAAATTATGTATCTGTTGCATAATTTGTAGTAGATGGTTAATTTATTAGAAGTCAGGTTCAGAGAACCAAAGCAACATATGGGTAATCTGATGCAAGATATCAATCATCTGCTACAATAGATTATTCATCTGTTGCACCGGTTGGCACAGAACGAGTAATCTGTCGTAACAGATGTCCCATCTGGTGCATCAAATATAACATCTGTTGCATTAGATATAAAATTTGTTCAATATTATTCATTGAGTAAAATTATTTTACTTGAAGAAGATGTACTGCATCATCCAGAGTGTTAAAAAGATCAGCCTTCTTAATTTTGGTGTTGTTCTTTGTAGCCAACCACCTAAACATCCTTGGATGAGAAACCTCATCTGGATAATCCATTACCTACTTTCGGAGAGGAGAAATGACTTCAAATTCCCAAGCCTAAAAAATGTAAATAGGAAGCAAGCAAAAAAAAGTCATAATAATTATATTCAATATATAATAATTATATTCAATATAAATTAATAGATGAGTAAAAATAGTGATTAATTTTACCATGAAAGCCCAAGAAAAGTTGTATAATGTGGTCGTCCCTAAGGATAGCTTTGTCAGTAAATATTGGACAGTCAAGTAAAAGTTGTCATATCCCCAAGGATAATTGTTGAATTTATCAAAATCCTCAGCACGCACCAACAAATCATCTTCTATGACTTTGTTGACGTCTTTGCCAATATAACCAAATGAGCAAACAAAACTAAGCACAATTTCTCCCTATAGTGCTTTGGTATGGATTTATCCATGAAATCTGTCAATAAATCCAATGCTTTGTAGCCACGTCGAGCAATGTCAAATAACTCATCTATTGTTTCCTTGTGTTTTCTTGCCTTGGATATTTTGTGGGGTGTTCCCTTTATAGGTGGTTCTTCTGGAAGATGGCATCTCAATCCCGTCACTATGGTAAACTCTTGCAAGCCAAAACAAACCGGCATACCACAGTAGTTGATCTAGATTTCATCCATCTTTTTATCCTCCTCCTCCGAATCTTTATCATCCCTCATGTACTTGATCCTGCGCTTGAGAATACCATATACCATCCTCATATGGAAATAGGTAAGGGATCCTTAATTAGCTTAAGCAAGCGTCCAAAGCAGCTCTTCTTAAAAAGCCCGTCTATGTTTTCGTTCTTCATAATTTTCCTAAAATAATTCAATTTTTCCCCATCTGACATTTAAGTACAAGTTCAATACTAAAAGCTTTGACAGGATTATGTTGGGATGTCGATATTAATTCACGCCCTATTGGTGATCTATTATCATCATGTTGATGATCACCCTCTTTCTCTTTCTCACTCTCTAATTCCTTCTCTTTCTCACTTTTATTTTATTCATCACCATCTACAGATCCTTGTCCACCTCCCTCAACATTGTTTTCATATCTCTCCTCAGCTTTACTTTTCCCTAACTGAGATTGTTCAGGAAGCTCCTCAAAATCCCTCTGTACTGTAGCTTTTTTTTGGGTGGTCAGACGTTGATCCACTTTCACTTTTTTTTCTTTTGGGAGACATGTTTTACCTATAAACAACAGAAAAATAAAAATTACATTACAATTGATGTACGCATAAATTTTAAAAATATATTTCAAACATCACCATTATCGATACACCAACAACCACCTCCATAAACACAACTAACCAATTCCACAAACACCACGAATACCGACACCACCGACAGCCACCACTAACTAATCCACCATAAAAACCACCAATCAATGCCACCAACAGCCATCAGCAGTGCCACCATGACAACCACCACCACTAACAACAACAACACCACAAAAACCATCCAACAATACCACGACAGTCAACAGAACACTACAACAGAAACTAGGGTTTTCTTGAGTTCTTCCTACGATTTTACCATCACAACTAAAATTGTAAACCCATTCTCAAAGATAATACAACTAAAAGTTTTATTTTTCTTCATTAACTTAAAAGCCCTTATTTTTTAGAAAAAATAATAAATATAGAACTCTTCTCAAACTCTGTTACCTATGAAGACAGAGAAAATGATTGATACAAGTAAGAATGAAGTCAAAAATAACACCTATGTGGTCGGAAATGAGAATAAAATCGATCTATTATGAAGGGTTGAGCAATTTATTGAGTAGTTGTTGTCTGCACTGTGTAACTGAGGGAGAAAGAGAAAAGAGCGAGAACTCGAGATTTGAAATGCTGAAATATTTTTCTCGCAAATGGGTGATTTTTATGGGTTGATTTGTATTTTGGAAAAAAATTACAAGTTTTGAAAATTTTAATTTGGTCCGAATTGATCTTAATTATTTTTTAAAATTATAAAAGATATGCGTAATTTTTAACTCTCTCATCATGCAATTGTCAAAAAAACTCAATTGAAGTTATAGTTGACCATATGAACTCACCTCTAGTCCTAGATTAATCAATTTAGGTATTATTCTAACATATGAACTCAATTGAAATTGTATAAAAATAAATGTTCAACTCGTTGCATCAGATTATGCTTCTGTTATAAATTATCAATCAGATTAGGTCATTTATTACAACAGATTATGCATATATTGTAAATTATCAAATAGATAAAGTCATCTATTGTGACAGATTACCTATATGTTGTAAATTATCAAATGGATTGTCATATGTCGCAACAAATTACCCATTTATTGTAAATTATCAGATAGGCACTGCCATCTATTGTAGTTGGCCCTATGAGAACTCACCCCTAGTCCTATATTAATTAATTAAGGTATTGGTTGAACATATGAGGTAGTAAGAATTGGTTCAGCTCAGAGTGATTGATCGACGACTCTAGTCGGGAGGAACGTAATATCGTCTCATTATGCAATTGCCAAAAAACTCAATTGAAGTTGTAATTGACCCTAAGAGAACTTACCCCTAGTCCTAGATTAATCAATTAAGGTATTATAACCTATAAAATCAATTGAAATTTTATAAAAATAAATGTTCAACCTGTTGCAATTGATTACGCATCTATTGTAAATTATCAAACAGATTAAGTCATTTGTTATAGCAGATTATGCATCTATTGTAAATTATCAAATAGATTAAGTCATCTATTGTAAAAGATTACCCATTTGTTGTAAATTATCAAATGAATTAAGTCATATGTCACAACAGAATACCCATCTATTGTAAATTATCAAATAGGCATTGCCATCTGTGTAGTTGACCATATGAGAACTCACCCCTAGTCCTAGATTAATCAATTAAGGTTTTAGTTGAACATACGAGGTAATAAGAATTGGTTCAGATCGGAGTAATCGATCGACGTCTCTGGTCGGGAGGAACACAATATCATCTCATTATGCAATTACCAAAAGACTCAATTGAAGTTGTAGTTGACCCTACGAGAATATACCGCTAGTCCCAGATTAATCAATTAAGGTATTAGTTGAACATATGAGGTAATACGAATTAATTCATCTTAGAGTGATCGATCGACGACTCTGGTCGGGAGAAACATAATACCATCTCATCATGCAATTGCCAAAAGGCTTAATTGAAGCTGTAGTTGACCCTATGAGAACTCACCCCTGGTCCTAGATTAATCAATTAAGGTATTAATCTAACATATGAGGTAATTAGAATTAATTCAGCTCAGAGTGATCGATCGACAACTCTAGTCGGGAGGAACGCAATACCGTCTTGTCATGCAATTGCTAAAAGACTCAATTGAAGTTGTAGCTGACCCTATGAGAACTCATCCCTAGTCCTATATTAATTAATTAAGGTATTAGTTGAACATATAAGGTAATAAGAATTGGTTCATCTCAGAGTGATCGATCGGCGACTCTGGTCGGGGGGAATGCAATACCGTCTCATCATGTAATTGCCAAAAGACTCAATTAAAGTTGTAGATTAATCAATTAAGGTATTAGTCTAACATATGAAATCAATTAAAATTATTTAAAAATAAATGTTCAACCTGTTGCAACAGATTAACCATCTGTTGTAAATTATCCAACAGATTATGTCATTTGTCACAACAGATTATGTATCTATTATAAATTATCAAATAGATTAAGTCATCTATTGCGACAGATTACCTATTTATTTTAAATTATCAAATGGATTAAGTCATATGTCATAACAGATTACCTATCTGTTGTACATTATCAAATAGGCGCTGTCATATATTATAGTTGACCCTATAAGAACTCATCCCTAATCCTAGATTAATCAATTAAGGTATTAGTTGAACATATGAGGTAGTAAGAATCAGTTCATCTCAGAGTGATCGATCGACGAATCTGGTCGGGAGGAACGCAACACCATCTCATCATGTATTTGCCAAAAGACTCAATTAAAGTTGTAGTTGACCCTATGAGAACTCACCCTTAGTCCTAGATTAATCAATTAAGGTAATAGTTAAACATATGAGGTAATAAAAATTGATTCAGCTCAGAGTGATCGATCAATGACTCTGGTCGGGAGGAATGCAATATCGTCTCATCATGCAATTTCCAAAAAACTCAATTGAAATTACAGTTGACCCTATGAGAACTCACCCCTGGTCCTAGATTATTCAATTAAGGTATTAGTCTAACATATGAAATCAATTGAAATTTTATAACAAGAAATGTTCAACCTATTGTAACAGATTATGCATCTGTTATAAATTATCAAATAGATTAAGTTATTTGTTGTAACAAATTACGCATCTATTGTAAATTATCAAATAGATTAAGTTATCTATCGCGACAGATTACCCATCTGTCATAAATTATCAAATAAATTAAGTCATATATCGCAACAGATTACCCATCTGTTGTAAATTATCAAATAGGCACAACCATCTATTGTAGTTGACCCTATGAGAACTAACCCTTAGTCCAGTATTAGTTAAACATATGAGGTAATAAGAATTGGTTTCACTCAGAGTGATCAATCGACTACTCAAGTCGAGAGAAATGCAATACCGTCTCATCATGCAATTACTAAAAGACTCAATTGAAGTTGTAGTTGACCCTATGAGAACTCACCCATGATCCTAGATTAATCAATTAAGGTATTAGTCTAACATATGAGGTAATAAGAATCGATTCAGCTCAGAGTGATAGATCGACGACTCTGGTCAGGAGGAACGCAATATCATCTCATCATGCAATTGTCAAAAAGACTCAACTAAAGTTGTAGTTGACCCTATGAGAACTCACCCCTAGTACTAATTAATCAACTAAAGTATTAGTTGAACATATAAGGTAATAAGAATCGGTTCAGCTCAGAGTGATTGATTGACGACTCTGGTCAGGAGAAACGCAATACCATCTCATTATGAAATTGCCAAAAGACTCAATTGAAATTGTAGTTAATCCTATGAGAACTCACCCCTGGTCCTAGATTAATCAATTAAGGTATTAGTCTAACATATGAAATCAATTGAAATTGTATAAAAACAAATGTTCAATCTGTTGAAACAAGTGTCTTTTCTGCTGGATTTAATCAAACAAATTAAGTCATTTGTTGTAATATATTACGCATCTGTTGTAAATTATCAAACAGGTACTGCCATCTGTTGCGACAGATAACCGAGCTTTGAAAATTTTCAAACAAAAATTATCATTATACTTAGATATTTTAAGGCCCTTTTTTTAAAAGCTATTTACGTATTTCCTATCTGAGATAAAAAAAAGTTGAAATACTAAGGTGGTAAAAAATATTACTTGGATAACTCAAAAGTCTCTTGAATGAGTAGTCTTATCTGGTCTTTTCAATGTCATCATCTTCCCGTTCCCCTTAAAAGTTATTAGTGAATATTCAAAACCCATATCTAGAATACTCTCTCCTTCAGCCATAAAGTAAGACTCAACTCATCTATCACTCTTCTTTATTCTCAATTCTCTTTCTTTCTTTCTTTTTTCTCTGTCTTCTCTCTTTTTATGGATGAAGATCCTTTCGAATCTCAACCGATTAATATCTTTTCTCAACTAAATTGGATGTTTTGATCCCATTGCTTTTTTGACATTGCAGGTATGGTTCACAATTACTCCTTCCATCTCGTCTTCTTCTTTGTATGTCATTTAAATTAGATATTTACATCCATTGCTATTAATGATTTACCCATTACCAATTTCCTATTTGTTGAGAAAATTAAAAGAAAGGTGACTTTTAAGTCTTGAATGAATAAACCATTATTTTTATTAAAAAATGCAAAAAAAGTCATCTGTTGGGAGAACTTAAAAAGACTTGTTGTCAATATAGTTTGATGAATCAGCTGTTGGAATAGACGGAGCAACTATTTGAAGAAATCAAACCATTAGCAAGGATGGTTTGATTTATTCCAATAGATGAACCATCTATTGCAACATGTCATCCAACTATTGCAATAATGCCTTATCGGTTAAACAGATGGGTAATCTGTTGCATCAGATTGGTCATTTGTTGATTCACTCAATTTTGTGTTATCCTTTTGTACAGACAGAGCAACTATTTGAAAAAATCAAACCAGTAGCAAGGCTGGTTTGATTTATTCCAATAGATGAACTATTTGTTGCAATATATTATCCATCTGTTGCAACAAATGCCTCATCGATTGAACAGATGGGTAGGTCATCTGTTGATTCACTCAATTTTATGTTACCCTTTTGTAATGTTCTTTTTGTTCTTCTCTTGTTTAAAATCAAATTTATTTCTCTTGTTTGCAGATAAAAAAAGTGAAACTAGATCCACTTTTGCCCAACCAGCATTAAAGGCTAGAGTAAAGATGGGTTCGGAGGGATAAGATGCTTGCAGATGGAACCACCTCATATGTGGAGGTATGTATTACTGATCAACCTATCATGAAAACACACATCCAGTACAATGATTTTGTGAATGTTTGTTCTTTACCTATTAGGCGTTAATCCTTCAAACAAGATATGACACTTTATAGTTAAGATTGTTAGGTTCGAACTGGTAAGGCTGAGGGACCATGTAGGTGGTGTTGATTACCTATTACAATTAAATAATGGTTTATGCTCATGTTTTTGTGTCAAGTTTGGGGAAGGGTTCAAGATTTTAACAGTAGTGTAAATATCCAATAGTGATTGGACCGGTTTTAATGGCTCAATAGACTTTTTAAAAGGCCTCTAAAGCCTCGCACTACAGCAAACAATGATGGAACCAATAAAAATTTCCCTGGTCTAAATTTATATAGATGGGTTACTGGAGGAGACTATTATACAACAGAAGGTGCTTGGGAGAATACCTGTGCAGGAAGAAGGAAGTTGAAAAGGCCATATATTATCTCAGACCTTGATTGAGAGAAAACATAGGGTAGGAAGGACAGTGTAGCGAAATTTACTGATGAAATTGACATGAAAAATGAAAAAACTGGATGAGCTGCGAATGTGAAAGTGTATCCAAAAATGAAAATCCATCAATTGTTGAAGAAAAAGAAGAATGGTCAAGAGGACTGGAGCTGGTCACTTTGCTAGAGACTGCAACTAGCAAGCATGACCTCAATAAAGACCCACAAAATGCGGGACCAGAACTCTAAGGAAGTAGCTTTGCGAGCATGAAAGGTGGTAAGATTATCGATCAGAATTGAAACCTGAACCAACTACTCTTGAATTAAAAATATGGGATCAAGCCAAGGTGGCAATTTCTCAAGTTAAACTTGCATCCCATACCTCCTATTTATGGCTCTGGTCAAGTCAAAGGTAGTGGAAGCAATAAGGCATGGGATTTCTGCCCAACTTCAGACCTTTTTGTTTCTATTGCCATTGACCTGATCATAGCCACAAACAGAAGGCATGACATGCAAGTTACACTTCAGAAATTGACTCCTTGGCTTTTCTTATTTTTAATTCAGGAGTTTTTGGTTCAGGTTTCAATTCTAACCGATAATCATACCAATTTCCCATGCTCGCGAAGCTTCTTCCTTAGAGTTCTGATCCTGCACTTTGTGAGAGTCTTCATTGAGGCCACGCTCGCTAGTTCCATTCTCGAACAAAGTGTCCAGCTCCAGTCCTGTTGACCATTTTTCTTTTTTTTAATGACTGATAAATTTTTATATTTGGTTACAATTCCACATTTGAAGCTCATCCAGTTTTTTCGATTCTCATGTTAACTTCATTGGCCATATTCGCTAGAAGTTCCTTACTTGTTTCCCTATGTTTTCTCTTAAATAAGGTCTGAGATGATATATAGCCTTCCCCACCTCCCCCTTCCCGCACAGGTATTCTTCCAAGCACCTTCTATTGTATAAAAGTCTCCTCAAGCAATCCATCCATATAAATTTGGACCAGAAAAATTTCTATTGGTTCCATCATTATTTTCTATAGTGTGAGGCTTCAGAGGCCTTTCAAAAAGTCTATTGCACCATTAGAATTGGTCTAATCACTATTGGATATTTACACTACCGCCAAAAACTTAAACCATTCCCCAAACTTGACATAAAAATATAAGCATTATCCGTCATTAAATTATAATAGGGTATCGACACCACAATCTTGAAACCGTTCGGCCTTATTAGTACGCACCTATCAAACTAAACTGTACAATACAAGATCTTGTTTGAAAGATCAGTGTCTAATCGATAAAAAACTGCATTCAAAAAATCATTGCACTTTATGTGTGTCTGTCACGATAGCCTGATCAATAACACATAACTCCCACGTATGAAAATAGATCTATTGCACGCATCTTATTCTTTCTACCCCATCAAGACATGTCAGATAGTGTTGTTTATTCATCTGCACGCATGTGATGACTATTAAAAAAAGAGGCGTGCAGAATCATGACTTTTTATCATAAAACATTCAAAACAGCTAACATATCGAATTCTCCATTTGTTGCAATTGATGAATCAACTGTTAGAAGAAATCAAAACATCTCCAACATGTGGTCTATCTGTCGCAACAGATAATTCATATGTTGCAACAGATGGTAAATCTGTTATAACAGACCAAACAATATTTATTCATCTGCACACATATGATGACTATTAAAAAAGAGGTGAAAAGTCATAAATTTTTATCTAACACATTCAAAATAGATGATAAATTGAATTCTCCATCTGTTGCAACTAATGAATCAACTGTTAGAAGAAATCAAAACATCTCCTCCAACATATGGTCCATCTGTCGTAATTGATAATCTACATATTACAACAGATGGTAAATCTGTTGTGACAGACCAGACATTATTTATTCATCTGCACGCATGTGATAACTATTAAAAAAGAGGTAGTCATGACTTTTTATCTAACACATTCAAAATAGCTGATGAATCTAATTCTCCATCTGTTACAACTGATGAATCTGTTGTTAGAAGAAATCAAAACATCTCCAAAAGATGGTCCATCTGTCGCAATAAATAATATATATGTTGTAATAGATGTCTCATTTATTGCACATACAAACCATCTGTTGCAACATATGGTAAATCTATTTTGACAGAACATCTGTTAGATATACAGATAATTTATTACAACAGATGGTAAATCTGTTGCAACAGATGAATGATCTGTTGCAATAGCTCAATAATAACGGCTATTATCAAGTCTCAAAACCATTTTGAAAAGGTAAGAAGTATTAATGTAAAAGAAAAAGTTGCAACTTTTTACAAAAAATAAAATGCCACCAGTTTGAATGTAATTAATACAACAGAGCTTAACAATCGTGCCTTTTGGCCTAGCACATCCAAATTCAATTCTCTATAAGTAGGTCCCTCCTTAATCTTTATTCTACTAAACTTTATTTATTTTTTGCATTATTTCTTCTAGTGTGGCATCTTCAACCACTTCTCTTCAAAGAGCATATTTCTTTCTCGTTGAGGTAAGTTTTTTCTTAGGTGTAAATCTATAAATTGGTAGTATACGTTGTATTATATTTAGACTTGTTATCCTTACATTTGTCAATTTATGCGTGTTCTAGATATGGTTGATCCTATTTGGGATATTACTATTATGCGCGACACAGTACAAAAACTTCAGAGGCAGATTAATGACCTGCAGAGGGAGTTGGTCGCCATGAGAATGACAGATTTGTCAACAAATTATCCATATGTTGTGACAGATTTGCCATCTGTTAGAGGAAAAACATTCCAGTTTAATAGAACTGGTGTTGTGTTCTTCCAGCTAATGTCCATCTGTTGTCACAGATGGGTAATCTATTGAAAATAATTGTGGTTTGCTGTATTATTTAGTTCATGTTTTGCCTCTTTTTATTGAAGATCGACTGTGGTAACATCACCATGACCGGTGATACTGAATTTGTAATCTACTATTTTATGAGATAATAACCTATTCCCCAAACTGATGTTCGTTGATATTATTTTTTCGATTTCGAGAACAAATCAGATTCTTTGGGGCCCTTGAATTCACTCGTTTTTTGTTAAAAAATTGGTCATACTTCTTGTTTATTACTTCAAACATAGCCTTGATGGAAAATTCTCTTTCACTACCAAATAATGAATTAACCAATTCAACTATGTTTGATGTCAAAATACTGTACCTATACAAAAGAATCACTTAGTACAACATCATACTAAACTTGTGACTCAAACAAGACATTAAATTCATAAAAATGTACCTATCTGCCGGACAAAATGACCGACTCCATCTCTCAAAACCAACACGTATGAGAAGTTCTGCTACCTTGGGTTTCACATCCGTTATTTGATTGAAATGGTCTAAAAATTCCTCTCTACTATAAGCTTTAGCTGCTCTATAAAAAAGGGTCACGACCCTTTCGTTGTGATAGTTGGTTCGAATGCTCTCTCCAAGATGCCTGAGGCAACAACCAAAATAAGTTGAAGTGAAGAAAATTAAACCCATCTTTGGAATACTTGGATGCCTATCCGAAATAAAATATAACTCTTCGGTATCTTTGACGCAGCTTCGCAGTTGTTCAAAAAAAAGCCATAAGAGGCATTGCATTCTTTGTCCGCTACATAAAAAGGGACATGAAAGATGTAATTTTCTGCATCTTTTGCCATCGCCGCTAGCAGAAATCCATTATACCTGTTCCTCAAGAACGTACCATCGACGGTTATGCCTTTTATCAAATGTTGAAAACCTTGAATCCAAGCACCATAGGATATAAAAAAGTACTTGAACCTTCCGTTTTCATCAAGATGTAATGTCGTCTTATTTCCAAAATTTGTGGACTCAATCATGTAATGGTAGACATCCAGGACTGCATACCTATGATCGTGTGTCCCCCTAACCAAGTCCTTGGCAATCCCCATAGCCGTATATATCTTCTAAAACTGACCAAGACACCCAATTCTGTAAGGAGTTGATTGTCCATAACCATCGTTAAAGGGCCTTTGCCATCAGGGAAACTAATTCTGAAATATTCACTGAGGATCTTTGCCGTGGCGTGAGGATTTTGGCCTAAGATATTCTTCGAACCACATGTGTGATACTTTTCATGTTTATGAATGACGAATCTGTCAGAACTTACGTACTTCACCGCTCTCAACCACTATTTACAGTTCGGATTAGCACATTTGTAGCTAAAGACACTACTCAAATTAATCACCTTCTTTATTCTGAAATCTTTTTTCAAGCAAGAAATAAACAAAGTGGTAGATAGTTCATTCTTGTCCTTGAATGACATTTCTTTGAAAAAACTGATCCCGTCATCTTAAAGATTGCTAGGCTGTGTTGATTGAGAAGAACTGCCCACCGTATTGGTTGCATCAACGGGCGTAAGTGTTTGATCATCATCTGGAATATTCATGTCTAGATCATCCAACCTATCATCAAAGATGTCTTATTGTTGTTCTTCTTCTACATTTTGGTTCTCATTCTTTCTCATTTTTTTAACCATGTACACCCTTAACACTGGCCTGGATGAATCACTAGTAAGCACGCAACCGAACCTGATCGGTTATCTTGAAAGGAAGTACCCTCTGATTTTCAAAAGAGCTATGCATGTAGTTGATGACGAGTTCTTCTAATTGATAATTCAGTCTATATTAATTGATGATTAAGTTCACAAAATTATCATACGAAATATCACTTTGGACTATCATAGCTATCGTCTCTAGCATTTCACCCTCGTTCCAACGCCATACATATCGATTACTCTTCTCAATCCATTGACCATGACAATCCACCCATGTTGTTATTGATCCCTCCATTCGTGGTACCTAAATAAAGTCATTTGTTAAAAAAAGTTAATAGTGATTTCATAGTGCCGTAAATGAATCCCAACAGATGTGTAATCAGTCGCAACAGATTACTTACCTATTGGGATTCATGTTACGCTCCTAAAGCTGATTTCAACAGACGGGTCATCTATTGTAACAGGTGAATCATATGTTGAAACAGACTATATATCTGTTGCAATATATGAAGCGTCTGTTGGGATTGATGTTACAGTATTGAGGCACCTTTGAAGCTGATTCCAACAGATGAGTAACATATTGCAATAAATAATTAACCTGTTATGACAGATGAATTATCTGTTGCAACAGATGATGATCTGTTAGAATCGAGGTCAGGTTCTATTGCAATAGGTTACTAATATGTTACAACAGATATTTATCATCTGTTGGAATCGAGTTTAGGCTCTGTTCCAACAGGTTAATAATTTGTTGCAACACATATTTACCCTGTTGCAACAGATAACACGTCTATTGGAATCGAGTTCAGCTTCTATTGCAACAGGTTACTAATCTGTTGCAACAGATTTTTATCATGTTGCATCAAATAACAAATCTGTTGTAACAGATGGGTCATATGTTGCAACAGATGGCGCATCTGTTCGATTCATGTTACGGCACTATAGAACCATAAACATGAATCCAACATATAAGTCTTTTGTTGAAACAAATTTGTTTAAACAGATGGCTCTTATGTTGCATTCATGTTCGCGTGCTATCTATTGTTGAAAAAATAGCACAATAGCAGTTACCCAGATGACAAATTCAACTATAAATCATAATTTGAATTACCAAAGTCTCCTATGAAGTAATGCCAAAGTGAAAAGTGATGTACGAAACAAAATTTAACCTAAGAAATTGATCAAATAGCAACAGTAGTGGTAACAACAACAATAATAGCAACAATGGTCAATAAGAAGAAGATGAAGATGATAATGAAGTAGAAGATGATGATAATGAGGCAGAAGATGATGAATAAAGCGACAACAACAATGAACAACAAAAATCGCTAAGAGGGAGAAAACAACGATGGATGAGAAGAAAGAGAAAGACGCCTTTTTTCCCTCCGTTTCTCATTATATTAGGTAAACATTTGGATCAAAATGTAAATTTAAAAACTTCTGGGCTATTCTCAAACTTACCCAACTTTCTTAATCCATAATAAAGTAATTGTCACCTTCATTCAATTATTAAGACTTGTGTCACCTACACCTCATTTTAAAACTCCTTTGTCACCTACAGTCCAAAGCCCCTAGTCTCTAGCTAGTCTACGCAAAAAGTATTTGTAAAATCAGGTAATAGGGATATAGTTCACATTGATTACAAAGGCTAGTTCAACAAGTTTAATTGATTGATTATTTGAATTTTTACTTAATTAATGATGGTTCAATTTTCCGCCGTGTAGAGCCGTCCTCATTTTCCTTTCTCTACCCCTATGTAATAAACTTATTTTTAAAAAAAAAGAAAAGAAAAAACAAAACAAAAAAAGCTGGTCCAATCAATTAGTATTTTTCTACAAAGTAGCCAATTAAATGAGTGCAATTAACCTTAAAAAGTTACACTTACGCGTAGCTTAAAAGAAGAAGAAAAAATTAGGTCTCATGGTCCCAACTTAGCATCGCCGGCTGTGCATGACACTGAAAACTTTTTGCAGTCGAATATTAATGGGCAAAGTTATATATTTGGCCTCTCGATAAATAAATAAATACATTATATTAGTTAGTTCAATATATAAAAGGTATCTAATGATTTGCATTAAAAATGCATATTTATTAGCTATTATTTGGCTGGGCGATTATTTATGTCAATTTCTCAATATTAATTTAACTTTGTTTCCCCACTTATTCAAAGACACAAATAAGAATTTAGTGATGAAATACTGTTCACTAACCATTTTCCGATTGTGTTTTAGAAATCAATTATTGTTGTGAAATTATAAATTTGACGGGTGAAATTTTAGGATATTGTTTACAATTACCTGACATGGGTAGTGACTATTTGTAAATTGTATCAAAAGCTAATTGCTCAAGAAAATGACAAAAAGAAAAGGTTGATATATAAAAAAAGGAAAAGGACAGAAAGGAAGAAGATAATAGAATTAACTCTACATGCATATTCAAAATTGTGGTCGAGAAAGAGTTAAATGTGATAGATACATTTAAATTAGAATTGTCTTTTAGCAACTTTTGGTGCTCATTTATTTTAATTTTCTAAAGAAGTAGACTTAAGACAAGAATAACATCTCATCACATTTGTCAACACATTTTATTTAAATATTTTAGAGAAAATACCTATTTTACCCTTGAGACAAATCTCAACTTAATAGTGATCCTATTACCCTCTTGAACCAATTAAAGTATAATTTTGACACCTTTAGTGTCTACGTGGTACATATGTGGCACACACGTGCGCCTATATGGACCCTTCAGTGTATTGTGCCACGTATGTACCACGTAGGCACTAAGGACGTTAAAATTACACTTTAATTAGTTCAGGGATAATAGGATCTCCTTTAAATTGAGGTGTGTCTCAACCGTTTTAGATATAATTTAAGAGTGAAATAGAGTATTTTCTCAAATATTTTAACTATAACTTGTTTCAATTGAATATGTAAACACATGATAAAATATCTATATAAAATTTCTTTCAATTTGAATTATTTTTTCAGTAAATATAAATTTTTAAATTAACCTGCTTAGAATTTGGGTCGATTGACTAAAACCTAAAGCATTTATTTATTTGCGATTGTTTCTCCATTTTCACGTATTAATGAAGGAAACATAAATCCCGTGAAGAGACGGCTCCTACCCTTTTTTGAAGTTTGAATTAGGTCAAAAAGTGCATGGCTATTTTTCACTCTTTCATCTAATGCATGCACTTCAATTTGCAAAATATTATTTTTATCCTCTTATTCCTTCTTTCTTTTTCTTTATATGATCAGTTTTTTTTTCTACAATTCTCTAGCTATGTCTAACAAAATCCATATGAGGTGTTATAAAGTGTATGAATTGCAAAAGTCTTCCCGATGTAATTGATCATTTTGATTGTTGAGAGACATGTTCAATTCATATTATAGTAAGTAAAAGTTTATAAATTTGTTCATTTTAAAATAACTTCAGATATATAATGTTTGAAGTTTTATATGGCCCTCAAAGGGGTGGTTGAGTTGGTTTGAGGGAGGCTTCCCATAGCGGAGGTCGTGGGAATTGTAGGGGGTGTGGATAACTTGCGTGGTAAAATAGATCTATTATAAATAGAATAGATCTACTTTTATTTGTGCGTGGATATTTCTTAATTTCTCTAAATATTTTTATTTTGAGTTTATTTATGTTAATTTTATCGATATTCATATCTTGGGGGTGATTATATGGTAATAGGTTAAATGCTTTACTATAGTATTCTTTATTTTTTGTTCCTTAGTTTTTGTAATTCTTCTATATTATTTTGAAGGTATTCTAAATATTCTATATCTTTTGTTTCAAAATATCTAATTGGATTATCTTTCATAAGTTTTTCTAATAATATTATTTCTTCCATATTTTGTCTCCAATATTTTAAATATTCATAGTCTATCATTTTATCCTTTAGTAATTGCAAAGTTACAAATTTTTGTATAATAAGTTATCCTAATTGTACTGTAATGTATATCTAATTCTAGATTTTCAATGTTATTTATTATCTTGTGTTGTTCTTCTCATAGCGAGTTTTTTAAATTATATAAACTATCACATGTACTTTTTCCTAAATTTTCTAGGGTTTCTTCTATCCATATTAATTTTTCTTTTAGATTTTTCATTATTTTTCTAATTCGGTTTCTATAATTAATTTCTTCATTTAGATTATCTTGATTTTCTCTAGTTTTTCTAATATATTCTAACATTTCTTAATCTAAATAATATCCATCTGGGTAATTATCCAGGTATAACTGTTCTATCCAATTTATAGTTTCAATTTCATAGTCTGATACTTTTTCTAATATTATTCTCTTAATATCTATAATTTTTATATCTTTAAGTATTTATAAGATTAAGATTTTAAGATTACCTATCATTTAAAATTGGTTAAATACTTTATTATAATTTTTTTTAGTTGTTTGTTTTAATCTCATTAATTCTTCTATATTTTCACTAAGAAATTGTATATATTTTATATCTATTTTCCACAATTCTAAATATACATAATTTATCATAGTTAGTGTGTGGGTTTGGTATGTTAGTATTTATAAGAGTAGTTTGGTAGGTGTGGTATATAATTAATTCTAGTCATAAAATATCTATCAAATATTTTTTCCAATATGATTTTTCTTATATATACTATTTCTATATCCTTAAGTACATATAAAACGAGTATTTTAAATTTATCTACTATTTCGTCAGATAAATAATTATCCATTTTTCATAAAATTGTTATTTTCAAATATTCCCTTCAATCATGCACATAACAAAATATGATCACTTTAGATTGCTATATACTAGATTATTCTTAAATAACATATTCTTCGGTCACTATTAGCATGGTAATCTGGATACTTTTCCCTTAAGCAGTGCTTCTACTCTGGTTACTCCCCTATCACGGCTTTCTTGCCTCATCGGTTTCACCTTTAGGATGGCATAGTTCTTAGGGATTTTTCTCCTTTTTCACTTTTCTAATAAACTTCTTAACATGCTATTTTTCGAATAATTCTACTATAAAGCAACTAACATGAACTTATTTTATCATATCGTGATTGTTAGAAATTTATGAATTTAGTTATTCATAATAGTAAATGAATATACCTATTCTGATATTTTTGATAATTCTAAGCTTTGTTCCTCCATAGATTTTTCCATTGAAAGATACCTGTTTTTTAAATAATCAAATTATTTGTTGTAGGCAAGAGAGAGTTTTTTGCTTCCATCGTATGAAGGCTTGCCTTCCTCTGAGCAAATGCTCTTCTATTTATATTTTTAAGAAAACCCGTAAACGTTTTACATTTTTACATCTGTCCTAATCTATTACCTACCTACTTTACAAAAGTCTTTACACCTATCTATAAAAGTAGAAAAACTTTACAAAGGCCCTAAATTATTTCTACAAAAGGACAAAACTTAGTAATGACATTTTGCCAAAAAGTTAAAAAGTAACTAATAATTTACGTAAATGAAAGAAAGATATCTAATATTCCATATGTCATTTTCTAGCATTAACTTGTCTTCTTTATGTCACTTCCTAGTATTAACTTATCTTCTTTTTATTATTACTCCGTCTTCTTTTTATTGCTCTGCATCTCCATTATTGCTTCATATCTTGCATCTTCCGGCTGTTGATTTCTTCTTCTATTCCAGTTGAACTCCGAGGACAATATTATCTTCTCCATTACATTTTGAACATTGATGGTCTAGATATTTATGTCTAATTAACTTGCAATATCTGGTTAATAATTTTTCCGAAATAAATTTTTCTCTAATGGCTCTGGCGATAGGTTTTTTCTCTGGATTGAGTAACGTCAAGATCCATTGTCTAACGTCTTCCATATCTGCTTCTCGTAGTTCATTTGAATTTGAGTATACTATTACATTACCTCTTGAATAATAACTCCATATGGGATTTCTGTTGCGATAAATGTTTGCTAACTCTTGAAGAATTGTGGATAGTCCGATAATTCTCTTATTTGCATAAAAATTTGGTATCTCAATTCTAGGTATTTCTGGTTGTGGAATAATATCTTCTGGTATAATCATATCTCGGGTCATTCCTATTTTTACAACTTGTATAGGTGATTTAACTTCATCATACAATATCTCTGCTGGTGACGTGTAAAATTTTATAAAAAATAGGTTACCTTTGGTTATTCTTTTAAAAATATTAAATGAATCATATATTCTGGTATATTGGATATTTCATTTCCGTCTTGGGTATATATGGTACTAAATAGTCCATATTCGTAACAGATTTTAACTAGACTTGGTTTGGTTTTGGATAAAGCAATTAGCTTATTGTTACCGGTTAGCTTCTGGGTTATGTAATTCGTATGTGGTTCTTGGATGTTTATAGCTCTGGGTTGGTATTTAAGAAGGTTTGTACTTTGTAAATATTTTCTATATATGTACGGGTTATATAGTTGTAGGTTTTTTTGTCTTGGTTTAAACTATCTCGGTATGTGGTAATTTGTGGGGGTATGAACATAGGATCTTTTGGTGTATTTGGAATAAATGGTTTATCAAATAGCCTGTTTAGGTTCATATTTGTGTGTTTCCTAACTCTTTTGCTTGTACCTGCAGAAGTAGATTGATAAACGTTATGGGTTTTATGGAGTGTCCAACGTCTCCTTCTAGCTCTGGAATTTTAATGTCTTCCGATCGACATAGCTCTGCACACTGCTGAGTTAGCTGGTTTGTAGCTATAGACTTCAGTTTAATTTCATTAGTCTTTAGCTTTTTTATTTCACTACTCATACTGTCCACTTTCATTGAAAGCGTAGTTAGGATGTTGAATATCTTTTCTAGAGTATCCTCTTCTATTATATCAGTCTGTGTAGCTTTGTCTTGATATGTCATCTGCAATAACATTTCTGTTAGTACTAATTACTTCAATTGTAAATATGAAATTTAATATATTCAAAACTAGTCTCCGAATCTCTTTTGTTGTAACTGAATTTTGTATTTTCTTTGTTAGCCACCAACGTACCTGTGTATTATTTGTTCGTACAATAAACTTGTTATATACAATATATAGCTCAAATGCTAATAAATATTTATATAATGAGCATAATTATTTTCTATTTATTTCCCATTTTATTTCTGTTTCATTAAACGTACCTGAGTAGTATCTACAATGGTGTTCTAATTTTTCTTCTTCATATATATATATATTTAAGTACTCCTCCATAACTACATTCACTAGCATCTGCTTCTACTATATACATAAATTTTCTATTTTCGTCTGGAAATTGTAATTTTGGTAATTCTTTACAAAGTATTTTTATTTTCTGAACTTTTTTTTATCTTCTTCGTTATAATTATATTCTACATCCTTTTTAAATTTTTTCTGTAAGGGCTATAGATTTTCTGCTAATTTTGATATATATTCTTTTATTTGATTTACTAATCCTAAAAATGATTGTAATTTCTTTTTTGTATCTAATTCTTCTTTTGAATTTATTATTTTTTGTACTATTTGTTGTTGCATTTTTACTCCACTTTTATCTATTTGTATTCCTAAAGATTCTATTTGATTTTTCATAATTTCAGTTTTCTTCTCACTTAAACTTATTCCCGAATTTTCTATTATATTTGTAAATTGTTCTAATAACTTTAAATGTTCTTCTTTTGTTTTTGTATATAATAGTATATCATCTATGTATACTATACAATTAGGTAATTGTTTAAAATAACTATCCATAAAATGTTGATATCTATCTGGTGCATTTTTATATCCAAATGGTAGTACATTCCATTCATAAAATCCTTGTGGTACCGTAAATGTGGTTAATTCCTTAGATTCTTCTACTAACTTTAAATGGTAAAATCCTGATTTACAATCAAATTTACTAAAGTAGTTGTATCCTTGTATTTTTCTTTTTTTAATATTTTATTTGGTATTGGGTAATTATATGTCATAGTTTTTGCATTTAAATTTCTATAATCAATAACCATTCTACTTTTTCCTCTTTTTTGTTTACTATGTTTATTTACTATAAATGCTGGGCTATTTTGTTTACTATTACTTTTTTGTATGTATTGTTTTTCTAATAATTCTTCTATGTGAATTTTAAATTCTTTTAAATCGTCAAAATTATATGTTAATGATTTTTGAGTTATTATGCTATTTTTATCTATTAATTCAATTTTTATAGTGGTTTTATGTTTTTCCCATCCTTTTAATGGATCTTCACTATATAATTGTTCTAATTTTTTCTTAATTATTTCTATCTTACTTATTGAAAATATAGTTATTTCCTTTTTATTTATTGAAAATACGACCAATTCTATTGTATCTTCAGTATTTTTTTTATATTTTCTAATTTTTGTGTAATTTTTTCACTTCCTTCTATCCAATCAGTTTCTTTCTTATTTTATTAGTAACTCTTTTTGCTCTTACTTTCTGTTTACATGGTGTTATAAACCACCAATCCGTTCTGGTTATTATATGTGGGTATAATTTATCTAAAAACGGCATTCCTAAAAGTATATCTTTTGATGTTAGCTCATAATTATAGATTTCTTCTATTGTTAATATTTTATCCCATAATTGTGTTTTTACATTCTTAGCTTTATAAGTAATTAAGCTTCCTTCGTTATTAAATCTTTTAACAATTATTGGTGTCTTTAATTTATCCCATTTAATTTTTGGTACACAATTATATCTACATAAATTAGCTTCTGCTCCTGTATCTATCATAGGCGTATAATATCTATTGTAATACCCTTCTACTACTATCTTCATTAATACATATATTTTCATATCACGATAAAGCTTTTCTTAAGAATAATTTCTCTCTATTATATGTTATAGATAGTTGTGTATGCTCTATATTATATGGTTTTACTTGTTCTAGCCATTTTATTCCTAATATTATGTCTATTTTTTGCATTTCTTCTTTTATTTCAAATTCTATTTTTATTTTTCTAAGTCCTATTGTTATTTCTTTTTCTACTATATTTTTAGTGTTTATTAAGCTTCCTGGAAGATCTGGGCATATATTATTGTCAGATTTTATTTCCTCATTTTTTATTAGATATCTTGCTATATAATTTTCTTCTTGTCCTGTATTTAAGAGTATTAAATATTTTTTTTTATTTATTGTTCCTGTTACATAATATTGGTTTAAATTAGTTGTTGAACTTGTTTCATAACTTGTTTCATAACTTGTTCTTTTTGATGAACTTGATGATTCTGTTTTTTCATAAGCTATTCTTTTTGTTGAGCTTATTCTATTATTTATTATTTCTAAATTTTCTTCTATATCTATGTCTCTATAACTATAATCATTATTATCAATTGTTCTTACAAAATGTTTGAAAGGACTTTCTATTTGTATTTTGTTAATTTTATTTTTTCCCGTTATTTTATGTTTTGTTGTTAATACATATAGGTTTTTACATCTTGCTGTAAATATTTTACTTCCTGGGGTTAGTTCTATTCCTGATATTTTCCAATATAATACTAATGATTTATTTATATTTTTATCTGTTATTGCTACTGAATAATTTGCACTTATTATAAATTTAAATTTTTTGTATATTAAATTTTCTTTTATGGCAGTTATTATATTTTTTTCTATAGGTTTTATAATTCTATCATCTGTTAGGTATAATTCTATTGGTGTATCTATTCCTTCTCTGAAACATGCTTTTATTAATATCTATGTGCCTCCTAGGTGTACGTATTTTATTGGGTCTCTAATTTTTATATCGTTTATTTCTTTATTAATTATCCTTTTTGTTACTAGTGGTATACTAGCTTTACCTTTTGCATATCTACAGTCTATTATATGTTCTTTTTGGCTTACTACGTAGTATTCTTCTTTTCTTTTACTAAATATATTTTTTATTGTTGGTATTTTAAATTTTTTTCTACACTTAAATCTAATTCTTTTCCTTTTATTTCATCAAATATGTGACTATCAAATATTATTTTTTGATATGTTCCTTCTTCACTTAAATATTCTTCCTTTGTTATTATTTTTATATCTTCTTCAGTCATTTAATTCATCTAATTCACTATTTATTTCATCATCTATTTCATTCTCTGAAATTTCATATATACTATCTTCACTTTCTAATTCGTAATCTATATAATCTATCTGCATATATTCTGTATTTTCTATTTTTATTTCTGATATTTGTTCATTTTTTGGGTTTTTAGGTAATTTACAATCTCTAGCTAAATGTCCTAATTTTCCGCAATTATAACAAGTACATTCTTTTATAGATTTCTTTTTCCTATATGGTCTTTTATGTGTATAATTTTTACATAATATCTTTTTCTTGGTTTCTTATATTTATATTTTGATTTTTTGTATTTCTTATATTTCTTATGTCTTTTTCTTTTCTTATAATATCTTTCTTTGCATCCAAATTGAGGTGCTATTTTATCTTTGCAACATGCTAAATTTCTTATTAATGTTTTTTTCATTTTTATTTCTTCTCTATATTTTTCACATAAATTTCTATACCATTGTTGTAAAAATTTTATTCTTACTTCTAAAGTATCTACTATTTTTGCTTCATCCCAACTTTTTATTATTTTTGAACTAAATGGTTCAGGTAATTTATTAAAATATAATTTTCTTATTTCTTTGCTTTCTTCTGTATTATATGTTCCTTTATAATAATATTTTTTAAATGCGCAAGTATACTCATCTATGTAACACATATTACATATTGCTAATTTTAACATTAAATTCCTATTTATATCTTTCTCTTCATTTTGTTCTTCTTCTGTTGTTGTCATGCTGCTAAATTCGTCTTTTATAGCTACTTCATATTTTTTTAATAATTCTATAGGTGTTAATTTAGTTGTAGTTGTTGATGATGTTTCTTCTATAGGTTTGTCAGTTCTTAATACCTTTTTACTATTTTCAGTTACATTTGAAAACCATAATATCACTGTTCCTATTAGTGTTCTTTCTATATATTCTGGTGCATCTGTTACGTTTATATTATTATCTAATAATTATTTTGTCATATATCTTATCCATAATTGTATTGTTTTTTCTGTATCTATTACACAATCTAAATCTAAAAAGTTATAATTTTTATTAACTATTTATTTTTGTGTCCATTTGTCTTATTCATCTTTTAGATTATATCTTTTAAATTTATTCATATAATATGTAGGTTTTCTTATTTCTGATGTTCTAGGTATTATATTTTCTTCTTCTTTTTTATCAAGGGTATTTATTTCTGTGTTTCTATTTTCTAAGTTTTCTTCATTAATTAATTCTTGTTTTTCATTGATTTCTAAATTTTTTGTATTTGTTAAGATTTCTGTATATGTTTCACTATCTTCCGAATCATAATTATCTGTTTCTTCAACATCTATTGTATTTATTTCTAATTCCCTAGTTTCTATTTCTTTATTGGTTATTTCTAATTTTTCTTTAAATTGATTTATCTCATTTAATAATTTTTGTTCTTTATCTTTTTTTTCTTTTTCTTTCTGTCTTTTTTCAAACAAATCTTTTAGCATTTGTAGTTCTTTTTCTAATTCAGCAATCCTACTATTTTTAGTTTCTTCTATTTTTCGTATTTCTTCTGTAGTTTGTTGTTTTATTTTTTCTATTTCCTTTTTTTTATCTATTTCTTCATTTTCTTTTTCTATTCTTACCATAGCTTTCAATTCATCTTCTAATTTTAATTCTTCTTTTTCTAACATTAAATATAAATGTTCACCTATTTTCTTATATCTTCTTCCTAGATTAGAAAATATTATTTTTATTTTTAATCCTTCATGGTTTTCATATATTTTTCATCTATTATAAATTTTTCTTTATTCATTTTTTATTTAATTGTTAATAGATCATGTTGGTATGTATATTCTAGACTATCTATTGTCGATTCTAAATTTGATATTTCTTCTTTTTGTGCATTTATTGAGTTTTTACTAACTCCGGTTATATTGCAGTCTTTCTATCCTTATTTTTAATTCTTTACGTTTTTTAAGATATTATTTGTTTTAATCTTTATATTTTGGTAATTTTTGTACTTTATTAATCTAAATAATATTTTGGGGAATATCTAAATTTAGTTTTATCAAATAAGTCAGTCATAATTAATAAATTAATCAAATAAACTCTTCAAATATATACTACTTCCGTAACTTTAAACAGCATAGGCTCTGATACCAATTGTAGGGGGGTGTGGATAACTTGTGTGGTAAAATAGATCTATTATGTGGATATTTCTTAACTTCTCTAAATATTTTTATTTTAAGTTTATTTATGTTAGTTTTATCGATATTCATATCTTGGGGGGTGATTATATGGTAATTGGCTAAATGCTTTACTATAGTATTCTTTATTTTTTTCCCTTAGTTTTTGTAATTCTTCTATATTATTTTGAAAATATTCTAAATATTCTATATCTTTTGTTTTAGAATATCTAATTAGATTATCTTTCATAAGTTTTTCTAATAATATTATTTCTTCCATATTTTGTCTCCAATATTTTAAATATTCATAGTCTATCATTTTATCCTGTAGAAATTGCAGAGTTACAAATTTTTGTATAATAATTTATCCTAATTGTACTGTAATGTATATCTAATTCTAGATTTTCAATGCTATTTATTATCTTGTTTTGTTCTTCTCGTAGCGAGTTTTTTAAATTATATAAACTATCACATGTACTTTTTCCTAAATTTTCTAGGGTTTCTTCTATCCATATTAATTTTTCTTTTAGATTTTTCATTATTTTTCTAATTCGGTTTCTATAATTAATTTCTTCATTTAGATTATCTTGATTTTCTCTAGTTTTTCTAATATATTCTAACATTTCTTAATTTGAATAACAACCATCTAGGTAATTATCTAGGTATAACTGTTCTATCCAATTTATAGTTTCAATTTCATAGTCTGATACTTTTTCTAATATTATTATCTTAATATCTATAATTTCTATATCTTTAAGTATATATAAGATTAAGATTTTAAGATTATCTATCATTTAAAATTGGTTAAATACTTTATTATAATATTTTTTAGTTGTTTGTTTTAATCTCATTAATTCTTCTATATTTTCACTAAGAAATTGTAAATATTTTATATCTATTCTAAATATACATAATTTATCATAGTTAGTGTGTAGGTTTGGTATGTAAGTATTTATAAGAGTATTCGGTAGGTGTGGTATATAATTAATTCTAGTCATAAAATATCTATCAAATATTTTTTTCAATATGATTTTTCTTATATCTACTATTTCTATATCCTTAAGTACATATAAAATGAGTATTTTAAATTTATCTACCATCACAGTGCTCACCACAGAGTATTCACCCGAAGGGCAGAGGTTGTGGCAGATGGTGTAGCCGTTACGGGTTTTCTTGGAGTTTCCAAAAAAAAAATGTATATATATATATATATATGGCTGAAGTTTAAATAATTTTTGACATTTTATCTAATGTTCTACAATAATTTTTTTTTTTAAAACTAAGTATAGGTTAAATAATAATGTCTAAGGAATACCCCGTAAATTATTTTCCAAGTTTGAATCTAACAACTTTCGGAATTAGTAGTTCAATTAGTTGATTATCTGAATTTTCACCTTATTGGTTAGAGTTCGATTCCCTACCTTGTAATCACGTGTCTCATTTTCCCTTTCCTTACTCTCTGTTTTGTTTAAAAATAAAAATAACCTCCAATAATCTTTTCAAAAAACCAAATGTAACAAACAGGGATAAATGACTTGCATTAAGTTTAACAATTCCATCAGAGTTAAAAAAAATGTAATTGGAGAAAAACTTTTAGTAAAGAACTGGATTGAAGGGAATTAAGTCCATAAAGTATTTATATATATATATTAAAAGAAATATATTAGTACATGTTGATTCTGAATGCTTCGTGAAACAAATTTTAGGAAGAATCGTGATTACTTGAATGACTTTGTTGTACGTAACACTTAAGACAAAATATGAAAAGACAAGAAAAAGGACAAATTAAAGTTCGTCCAACAAATAGATTGGGTCCAAAAGTACAAAGGCAACGGAAATCTAAAGCCTAAGATATGGTACTGCTGATCAATTAATTAATTAACTTATATATTATATATTATATTTACGTGGGAATGGAAATCTAAACGTGATTCAGTTTTATATATATTCCTTTATGTGGAACAAGTGCTCATCTTTCCAGTATTTGCTTTTGGAACTTTTATGATAACTTTGTGTGAGATATGAAGGTACTTTCTATCGTGATGTGATCGTATTTATATTTGTTCCTTAATGATCAATAGAGGTGAATTTTACTCAACTTAAGAACACGTAGATTGAGATGACCAATATAGATACTTGATTTTTTATTTTCCTTAATTTTTAACTCGTTTATCGATATTAAATATTTATATTTAATCATATATTATTTTGATTCTTATTTTTAATTTTAATAAATTTTTATTTAAAAAAAATATTTAAATAAAGTTAACTTCAATATATATATATATATATATATATATATATATATATTTATTTATTTATTTTTTTTTTTTTTTTTTTTATTTTATTTTCTAATTTTAAAAAATATTAAAAATTAAAAATATTTTCCTTTTATAAATTTTTAATAAATAAATTAGTAGTTTAAATACAATTTCATCATATTTATATTTGTTTATTTATAAATTGTTATTATGTTTTATTAAATATAAAATTGATATATTATTATTAATGTGTTATTATTTCATTTATTTACTATTATCATTATTATCTTTATTTATTATTACTATTATTTTCTACATAAAAAATAAAAAATAATTAAAAAAATAATATTAAAAAAAAATTGAATTTTAAGTATCCCTCCCCCTTGTCTGATTTAAACAACTGTTCTCCCTTTTTTTAAAAAAAAAAAAAAAAAAAAGTTCCCCCAAAAAGTCCATCTTTTTAAGGACTTTCCCACCCAGACTACGTACTATTCCTACAGAGGACAATCAGACACTGAGAGAAAAAAAATTCACAAACAATTAAAAAAAAAAAGAGTGAAAAGAAGAAAATTGAAGTTGAAGTTTCGTTCGAAATTTTCGGTGACGAATCTCATTGTTCAGTCTAAATCATTCAGGTTTTTAGTCAACTTTGTATTTTATTTTGTAAATTCTTTGAAAAATTGAATCATAATATGATGGTTTTAGTGATTTCATGGACCATTTAATATATGTGATCCCTGTAATGTCATATTTTATTTGTCTGATTATTCGAATCAATGTCTGTTGTTCCTTAATTATTCGTTGAAATTATTTTTAAATGTGGAGATATTCTTGTAAAATTTATATGATCTCTTGTAAAATTTATATGATGATCTAGTTTTCATTGAAAAGAATTGGAAAAGAAAAGAAAAAGAGCACGATGGTTATCACCAAAGCTTGTTATCACCGCTGCTTTGAGAAGAATTCTCAACAATTTTGTTCATGCTAAATACTTGTTGAAGTTGTTCGTAAAAAAAATTTTCGTCTATATTGATACTGCGGGGGTAGTGATATACATGATATCAGTGCGGGTACAAGAAAAGGCGAGATTAGTGTGTCTACTTTGCATGTTATTTGCATACTTCTGATTTATGCAAATACAATTTATTTTCCATCTTGTTTCAACTGCTATGAAAGTTTAGCAGTATGGTAGTTTTTTTTTTTTTTTTTTTTAATTTAAAAAAAAAATCTATTTCTAGAATAGCAGTTTCTGTACAGATGGGTCATTAAACAATCAATTTTGTTCTTAAAGAGTATTAAGGCAACGTGAAACACAGTAGCATGTATTAGTAGACATAGGGTGTTTGTTTAGAATTAATTTTCATCTTATGTTAATTTTGTACTTTTCAATAATTAGGCAATGATTACCACTAAATTCAATTTTCAAGAAGTTGGTATATGGTCTTTAACAAATATGTTGTGAATTAGTATAGATTAACGTTGTTTTATTATTATAAAATCCTTGTTGAAAAGTAGGAATTATTGTTTATTTTATTATTATTATTATTATTATTATTATTATTATTATTATTATTATTATTTTAAATGGTGATGTAATATTGTAGAATCTACTATTATTTTATGCTTTGATTCGAAATAAAATTTGTGATGTAGGGATAAATAAAATTTAAAGAGAATAAAATTTGGGAATTATAATAAAATTAGAAATAAGATGGTTAGCTTTGTGTATTTGTATTATTTTGCTATTATTATTATTATTATTATTATAATAATTATTATTATTATAATTATTATTATTTATTATTATCATTATTATTATTTATTATTTTATTTTATTTTATTTTATTGTCATTAACCAAGCTTAATAATTATTTGTTAAATTAATTAATCGTTTAAAAATAGATTTTTGTTCAAGTTTACTGTTAAGGTTAGGTAACACTTCGAATACGCAAACCTTCAAACTTTAGTCACGTTTAAAAATATTCATTTCAATTAATAATGTGGCGTACGCATCTTTCTGAGACATTTCAATTTCAAGGATGCAATAATGCACCTTGATAAATATTTTTCTAAAATTAACTTTCATCGAGTCATTTAATATAAGAAGTTTAAATAAATATCTTTAATATAATAAAAATGAGCAATTTTAGGCCTTTAAACATAAGTTATCCAAATAGTTTAAGTCAAGATAAGTCAATAAAAGTGACCGTGCTAGAACCACGGGACTTGAGGGGTGCCTCACACCTTTCCCTCGGTCAACAGAATTCCTTACCCGATCTTTTGTTTTCACAGACCAATAAAGAGTCATTTTCTTTTGACTAGAAATTCAAAAAGGTGATTTGGAACACCATAACTCATTTCCAAGTGGCGACTCTATAAATAAATTAATTTCTATTCAAAATTTTCACTTTAATTTGAAAAATCCTTCGATCTCAATCCTTCGGACGAAAAAGGGTGTGACAACCAATAAGATTGTTAATGCTAAATTGCTTGTTAATATGATGAAACAAAACAGATAATAATGAACATAGTGGCAATATAAAAGTAATAAAATAGTTTAAGTCGACCTCCTGCGTAGCTGTCCAACAACATAATCTACCCATTTAAAGCTTGCGAATAATAAAATTTTGAAAAATAGCATGTGAATAATAAAATTGTGCTAGTATAATCTAAATAATGTTTTGTGTGATTTAGCCCCCAATAATGACCCTTTAAAAAAAAATGGGGTAGGGGATTACAATATGAGGAATTGAACCCTCACCAACAAGGTAGAAGTTCAGATAACTAACCAATTAAGCTACTAAGATTCCCTTCCCCCAATAATAACCCAAATCTACACATATGTTCTTTTACGCTTTGGACTGTATAACTACTGAAGAGGATTTTGAAATTTTTAGATATAATTATACTTATACTTGGAAAAATAATATAAATATACATATTTAGAGCCTAAATTACAAAATATACCAGCAGTTTTTTATTTACAAAATGAGGTTTTTATTTATAAAATCTATCATCCACTAAAAAATATTATTTTAAAATTACATATCCGAAATTTCAGGAAAAAAATATTTTGGAATTAATTTAGGTAAATTGAAAAGTTTATGGGATATTTATTTATCCTTTATGGTATTTTATATATATATTACAGTTTATGTATTTACTTTTAGAGTCTTCTTTAGTTTTCTCATACTTACACTTCATTAGTGAATCTTCACCATTCTTAACCAAAAAATTAAAAAAAATCCTCATCATTCTTAACCAAAAAAAAATCCTCACCATTCTTAATCAAAAGAAAAAATAAGAATCCTCGTCAATTTCTCCACCCAAATTAAGACAAAATTATCATTACCATTTTCTTCACTCGTATTTTTCAGAGCTTAGATAGAATGAAAAAATGGTGAATTCAAAATATTTTACGGAATGTAATCCAAGAAAGCGCGCAAGAATTGGGGCAAATACCTCACGATGATAATACCAAGGAGAACACAAAAAGATTTTAAGATTTTTGTTTGTGAGAAAAAAATGGCTTAAGAAATTATACAAAGGCTTAAGGAAACTGTCAAGTGATTCAATGACCAAAACATTTTTGGGTTTATCACTCTTGATGATGGTGGTGACGATCTGTTTGTTCATCGGTCAGTATGTTTTGTGTTTTTTGTTTTGGATATGGTGGTGGAATCCGATATGGTGACGACGATGGCCGTGGATTTGATTTTCGATGGAGGTTTTAGATTTTTTGTCAATGTTTGTTATTACTGATTGTTCTTCTGTTCTTCTTCTTCTACGTTGTTGGAAAGGAAGAGGCCAACTAGATTGAATCTTTCGATATTTTGAGGAGTTTCGAGCATTTTTTATGACACCTACAAGTGAAGGTTATCAATGATTTAATGATGCATGAATTGTATAGAAATTGGTGTATCATGATGTATGAATTGTATAGAAATTGGTGCTTGAATTGTATAAAAATTGGTGTACCACCAGCTTTATGGTGTCTGAATTGTATAGAAATTGCTATATCAACAGCTTTATGGTGTCTGAATTGTATAAAAATTAGTGTATCAATGATTTAATGGTGCATGAATTGTATATAAACTGATGTATCATAATGTATAAATTGTATAGAAATTGGTGTATGAATTGTATACAAACTGGTGTATCACTAGCTTTATGGTGTCTAAATTGTATAGAAACTGGTGTATCAACAGCTTTATGGTGTCTGAATTGTATGAAAATTGACGTATCAATAATTTTATGATTTTTGAAATAGTTAGAAATTGATATATTAATAATTTTATGGTGTCTGAATTATATAGATATTGGTATATCATCAATTTTATTTTAAGGTGTGTTAGAAATTGTGTATCAATAATTTTTAGTGTTTGAACTCTTTAGAAATAGGTTTATCAATAATAATTTTAAATTGAAATATATAGAAATAGGTGTATTAATAATTTTATGGTATCTAAAATATATAGAAATTGATGTAAAGATGGATAACTATATATTTTTTTCGAGATCTTTCTTCAAAAGAAATCCTAAAAATTTGATCTTTACGTATGGGTAACTTATATATTCTTCCCGTGATAATTAAGAACGTACGAAGAAAATAAAAAAATGAAAATGAGGTACATAATTAATAATAAGAACAAAAAATAAAAAAGAGAAAAACAAAAATAAATTCAACATAAAATAGAAGGGAAAGAATAGGAAGAAGAAATTGTTGAATGAAAAGTAACAGTTCAAATTTCATGTTCTTTCGTGTATGCTAATTTTATAGTAATGAATTAAAATTTTTTCCCTAAATAATTTTGTTATGGAGGTGGGTATGAAATTGAAAAATATATTAGGAGAAATTATAGGAAAGATACTTTTAACTATTTCTTTTCTTCTTTTTGTCTTATTTGATAAGTTTTGTTAGTTTTCTAGTGGTATATTTTGTAAAAATGAAATTAGTGGTATATTTTGTAATATTTACTCTTAAATTATATATTTATGTGATTTGCCCATTATACTTTCGAGCTTATCTTAATCGGTCATTGTCTAATTTCTAGTCCTATAGTTTTGGGATTAGATGGGCTGATGATATGATCTCGGATCTGTGTGACATGACTCAGGTCCAGATCACCTTCACCGATCATGATCAGAAATTAAATTTAATGTCGTCTTTGTCGAGTCATGTCCGATCTGTCCTCATTTGTCACACACTATTTTTTGACTCGTCAACCTATTGAGTCTGATTTAATTTTATCCTATACAATATTAGTTTATTATTAATGCAAAATTGCTGGCTATAAATTAAAAACCATGTGTTAGTAAGCCGATTGACTCCTAATTTTGAAATTTTACAGGTATACATATGCTTCATATTAGTTAAACGAAACAAGCGATTGGCACATGTTCTCCCTATATGCCAATAACTCTAATTAGTTAAAGTTCTTGTAAATCAACGTAAAGGTCAAAATCCATATGATTTTTTCACTTTAGAGACGGGAAAGTTGATAAAATTGAACGTCTATATTGTTACAATATTCTAAAAGACATTAGCCTTGTTTAGCATTATTGTAAACTCTGTCATTACTTATTATGAAAAAACTGAAATCAGCTACAAATTTCATTCATAATCAATCTTTAAATTGTTCGTAGCAATATAATTTTTTGGTATTCTGTCGCTATTTCATTGTTGATAGGATTAATGATGAATTTTATTGTTTAGCACTTTAGCTATAAAATTTATCAGCCATTCATTCCTGTTTTTGTTATTAGTGTGCAAATTTACCTACATAACTCTCTTCATTATTAAAAAAAAGTTGGTGAATCGGAAAAGCATAGCATACGTGTACGCAAACGTGCATTATCGATCAAATTTGTGCAGGTAGAGACTACAAAATGCATAGATTAATTAGCTGTCCTCAAGGTCAATTGATGGATTCACACAAATGATTTCTAATATTTCAAATTATGTAATAAATGCTACTGATCATTCCAATTTTTCAACTACAACACGTCTAACCTATACCATAGTCTAGCAGCATTAAAATATTTAAAAGCCATAATACCACCATTTGCGTTCTTATTGTACTCTCTTTTTTGTCATAATCACATAGTCATTTATTCATGGTCACTTAACTTTATATTCATTATATAAAAGTTATTTTTTTCTTTCATCACGCAAAAGTCATTGAACTTCACTCCGATTAACACAAAAATTACTTTGACCGAATTTTATAATAATTCCACCTAAAAATGATATGACGTCCTTAATTAATACATTTGCTTAATTAAATAAAACTAATATACTAAACTAACATTATATATATAATGAAGTATATAATACAACCCATATTTAGCAATATCCTGAAAGATATTAGAGTGCAATACTATGAAATGATTTTCTTTTTTTTTTGTTTTGGGTCTATCAATTTTCAATTCTTAAATATGCTAAATCAACACGATTTTTTTTTTTTAATAGATTTTTGGTTAGCGATTTTTAATTCTTAATTGTTCGATTTCGGTTCAACCGATAAGAAAATACTCTTAAATAGAAATAGTAGCAACTAACAAGAAAAGAAATTGAATCTTAGTTGCAATCAAAATCCTACATGATGTGTTTTAAT
>NC_061117.1:186684924-186728871 GCF_002878395.1 Capsicum annuum | reverse complement strand
ATATATTGTAAAATAGTAATTTAGTATATTCTTATCGGGTTATCTGTTTACCCAATAATCCAATAAGTAAAAATCAAAATCGAACCAATTACTCAATAATTTATTTTTAAAAAATCATTAAAAAACTACTAACCAAATAACAATAAATCAATAGCATTTTTATCGATTCGATTTATTGGTCAGTTCGATCTTTGCACACCCTAATTTTAATTACTCTTGTTATCGTGTTTTATTTAATGAAACACTCTCCACTAGCTGGCGTAACCATTTTTGATAACGCTCAAATTATACCTCAAAAGTATAAGTGACCGTCATCAGTATATTTATCTAATTTTACAGTTGGAATCGAATCCAAGAGAAATGGATGTGACAGCTTCACCTCTAAGTGTCAAAAGTAACTAGTGTTTGCACGTAATGCTATAAAAATAACGCAAAAAGGTTAATGAGGTTATTTTTTATAAAAATGTTTGTAATCAACAATATCAATCATGGATTAAAATGGAAAGTTTAAAAAACAGAGAGTTGTAATCAAATGTAAAAAGGACATGGGTTATGCTATCGTAAGAGTGAGTACATGCATGGGTGGTTGAGTATTTGCCTAAATTCAATTAATAGCTATAGGTAGGTTAGATTATAGATTTTTGATGCTAATCTTTCAATCAAACATCAATATATCACAAATGGATTCTTTCAAACATCTCACAAATGTAGCTAAATAATCAATCTATTAAGATACTAATTGGATGTTGACTGTATTACGTACGAACCCAATATTGATACTCAAAAATTCTAAAATATTAATTTTTAAATATATAATAAATTAAAGAAAAAGCAAAACAAATATATTAAAACAAAGAAGAGGACTAAATTTGTCGAAGTGGGGATTGTCGAAGACATGTCAACCAAGTGTTGCTTGCTTCAACAACTCAACTATCACTTTTTATATCGGAGAAAGAGTGTTGATAGTATCCCATTATATAATTTAGGGCAAAGGGTCAAATATAACCCTTTACTTTCATTAATTGACCAGTTTTACCCTTTGTTGAATTATGAGGTTATTTATACCCTCTATGTTGGCAAGCTTATCAAATATACCCTTCAATTTAATAATTTTCACTATCTTACCAAAATTGCCCTTTAAAATTGATATCAAATACCAAGATTGTGTATACACTAACTTGTGAATAACCTTTGATCTTTGCAATATATGATACAGGATAAAGCATTGCAAGAGCAAAACAACCAGCTTTCCAAGAAGGTTTTTACTACTATATTTATCCCCAAAAATACATCTTGCTAATTTAAAGTTAAAACTCTTCAATAGAAATACTTTTGAACTGGATTTTTTCTAAATTCTGAATTAATTAAAATAGGTGAAGGAGAGGGAAAAAAGAACTGGCCCAACAAAATAAGTGGGATCAACAGAATAATGAAATCAATTCATCTTCATTTGTTTTGCCACACCAATTGGAAAACGGCTCCACCATGGCCCCATCTTCATCTTCTTCTAGTAAAATGGAGTGAAACAGATTCAATTCCCAATTTTCTCCCCACTAGCTCCACCATACAACTACTGGCCTAAGACTAAAGTTCGCTTCTCACAGTGAAACAATTATAACACCAAAATAATTATCTACCATGAACAAACTAAGAAGGTAATGAAAGACGGAATCCACTTTCATAAATGCTTTTACTCTGCCCTTAGCGTTGGCAATAGTTATAACCTTGCCCCTCTATCACCAAATCACCTTCAAATCTGTTGGCACTACTCCGATTCTTTCTTCACCTTCCACCGTCAGAAAAAATCTCAATTATTGCAGAAATAACCTCTCTACTTTTTCAAAGGTAGATGTATGGTTTGTTGTTGTTGTATTGCAGGAATTTCTATAAAAACTTCGTTGAACGGATAGAATTTGGGTGTTATTTGGGTATTAAATTAATTAATTGATCGGGTTAAATAGTGGAAGGGGTAATTTCAATTTTAAAGGACAATTTTAGTAAGATTGTAAAAATTATTAATTTGAAGGGTATATTTGATAATTTTGCTAGCAGTGAGGGTATAAATAACCTCATAATTTAACAAAGGGTAAAGTTGGTCAATTAATGAAAGTAGAAGGGTATATTTGACCCTTTTCCCTATAATTTATTGAAAAAATTAGGCTGGGCTCGTGTAAAATGGATTAATATATGGATATTATATTATATTTTTTTTCGTGTAAAAGATCAATATATGGATATTATATTATATTTTTTTCAACCAATATGAAGATGAATTAATTAAGGCTGTCGCATTATTTTCAGGTGAGATTATTATAAAATTGAGTTAAAGTAATTTTTATGATAATCGAAGTAAAATTAAATAAATTTTATATAATAAAAAAATAATTTTTATATAATAAATATAAAGCTAAGTAGCGATGAATGAAATTTTCTCCACATTCCACTACTTGTTTCACAACTCATTAGTCTTGGCTTTCCATTGATGTTTTTTCCCTTTTGAATTTGCCTTTTCGTCTCACTTTATTAATAACCTTCAATACAACTTTAATTTTGGTTGAATTGTATTAAATAAAGACACAAAATTCTTTTAGTGACCAATAAATTGTTCTCTCAATTGGAGGCGGCCGTTCTTTTGATCATAATGTATGTGGTTGTCTACTTGAATCATGGCTAAAATCTATTATCAACAAGAAAACATAATTCAAATACAAAATTGAAATAGACTTCTTTTATTAATACGATTAAAGGTTGTGGCAGTGAGGTGGTAAATATATTTATATTCTTAATTAGAGGTCTTGAAAAATAAATTTAATTTTTATAGAGAGCATTTTATTTTCAAAATAAAAATTTTAAATATAAATTTAAATTAATCAAGTCTTAAAAAGAGGACATTGAAATTCCAAACAACAGAGTGAGAGAGAGAAAGGACTGGAATCCTCCAAAAAGAGGTTGGTTTGTTAATTACATGTGGAAATGTGCTGAACTAAGTTGACCCTCATGTTTCCTATTTCTCAAGGTAGATTTAATTGTATAATTTTCTTTGCTCATCTTCTATATTTCCTCCAAATACATGTATCGAAATTATGGCAATAACATTTTGAGTCGAGTGCTTGAATGATCACTTAATTTATAGTATTTGATGATTAATTTAACTCAGCTTTAATATTATGGTCACTCATTCAGCTTTGTTTAGTTATCCCTTTATCCTTTGTGGTCACTCAATTTTATGTAAACTTTCGTAGTAATTTTAACCGGATATACAATTTTCTGTATCTACTTAGTAACCTGACGTGACATCAAGATTTTATCTAACATATCAAATTATGGAAGCAAGATTTTTGTCAATTTTAGTATTGAAGCGATACACATGTTTTAACTTATTGATCATTACCGTCCTCTGAAAATTGTAATCCAAAACTTCATGAATTATCCTATCAGATGTCTCTTAAAGGATTTTCAATTATGAATTGAGTATATATGAGTATATGCAGTCAGACAAAATTAAATCTTAGTCATGAATTTTTCACAATTATAGCTAAAGTCTTGAACTTATAGTCTTGAATTTTTATACTTACTAAAACTTTGACTAAGTATATATGATGGTGGGTAGAATTTTTCACAACTATAGCTAAAGTCTTGAACTCATAGTCTTGAATTTTTATACTTACTAAAACTTTGACTGTACTAATTTTCTTTTCTTCATTACATACCTTTTCTTCAAATGGTATCATCATTGATTTTTTGTGTCTAACTCTATTATTTTTAACAAATGTATTTAATAATTCTACTTCTAATAAGTCTTCTTTTGTAATTACCTCTTTAGGTTTTTCGAGGTTATAAACTCTCATTTCTAACATTTCTGGTCTTTCTTCTAATTCTAATATTTTATCGTCTGGTGTTTTAACTATTGGTTCAGGTTGTTTCTTGTGAAAATTACTTAAATTGTTTGTTGATTTTTGAATTTTTAGGATCTCTAAAGTTTTTTCTATACATTTTATGCATCTTTCCTTGTAACATTTCCTACATTTTGTCTTTTTTTTTTACTTGGAAACCACTTACAAAAACAACATTAATTACTGTCTAATCCTTTTCATTCTTCAAATTTGTGTTCACATTCTTCTATCAAATTTACTAAATCATAATAGTCTGTAACTAAGTGATAGTCTGTGTTATTGACTAAGTGATAGTCTGTGTTTGTTCTTTCTAGTTCTATTTCATTTATAAATTCGTCTTCTCCAGAGTCCGAAGAATCATATTTATTTATTTCTTCTTCAAAGACTTTCATGCTTCTAATAGAGTATATACTTTCATTATCTGACATATATTCGTCTACATTTATTAATTTTTTATTTTTAGCTTCTATTAATTGTGCATTTCTAGATCTATTATTGATTCTTTTTGGACAAGTATTTTCTAAATGCTCTATACTTCCGCAAGTAAAACATTCTAATTTATTCTTATAGGTTCTATCGGTGTTATATTTTCTTACATGTTTATTCTTATCTAAGTATGACTTCTTTGCAGCTGATCTTCTTAAATAATATTTCTTCTTAGGGCGATAGTCTTTTTTATATGCCTTTCTATGTTTTTTCTTTTTATAATCTTGATCATAATATAGTGTAGTATATATGGTCTTACAAAAATTTGTATCACTTCTTTTTAATTATTTTTGTATCTGTATATTTGTACATTTTTCTTGTAATATATTCATTATATGTTGTATTCTTTGTCCTATTGACCATGAGTTGTTTGAGTTTTGTATTACTCCTTCTCTTTTAGACCATTTTTCTTCTATCTCTCTTCCTAAAACTCCTGATAATTTATTAAATAATCTAGCTCCCAGAGTCTGATCAAATGAGTTTTCACTAATTGTACAATAATAAAAGTAATTATTTAAAAATTCTTTAATTCTTGACCAATGATTAATACTTAACTGTTCTAAATTTATTAAAGCTCTTTGCTGTAATACTACTAATCCACTATTGGGATCCTGACCTGTTAGTAGAGTATGTACTTTGTTTACAAAATTGTATGGATTTGAGCCTAGTTCAACTAATTCATGAAAGTCTTGTGAGAATATTATTTTATAAGCTTCCCAAAGTGCTTTAGTACTTTCTCCTAGAACTGTTTCTAAATATTTATACATAATTTCACATCCGGTTCTTGATTACCCTGTATATGTTGTATGTAGTCTGCTACAACTACATTTTTCCATATGTATATTACATAATTCCATGCCTGAGGATCATGGGCCGGCAAGTTTTAAATTTTTCCTTTATTACTTCCTTCTTGTAATCTAATGGGTTCTTCTATTGGCCTTTTTTTCCCTCTAGGTTTTATATCCTGTTCTGTCAGAGTGTTTGGGCTTGTTCTAAATACTCTATGTCTTGGTAAATTTCCTGTTGATAATGGTACGTTTTGCATACCGGTTGTTCTTTAGAAAGGGCTTGAGGAACTTGCGCGCTTTCCATAAATTCCTTTATACTTTCGTCTATACTATAATTTGATTCTACGTCTTCACCTTTTAGTTCTTTTTTACATGTTTAACCATAATTACCTGTTCTAAATTCACATTTTATAAAATGTTCTTTCATTTCTTCAAATTTTAAGTTCCCTAATTTACAACTTATGCATTTAAATATGCTATTGCTATTTATTTCATGTAGAGTTTCTGCTTTTATTATAACTTTATTTACTTCAAAACCTTCTTTTAATATTTCTATATTCATAAAATTAGTATTCTCACATTCTTCAATTTCTTCATCAGTTTCTTTTTCATTTGTATATTGGTAGTCAGTGAATCTTACTGAAGTTTTTCATTTATTGTTTATATACATTAAATGATCGGTTGACTTTAGTATTTCTTTCTTAGTAAATCTTTCTAAATTTCATTCTAATCCTGCATATTTTTCTGAGTTTAATTTTAGGGGTTTCAGTATTTAATGCCTTTATTTTTCATTAAACTCACTACATCATCTATCTTTAGATTAAACTTTATACTACTATTAGTGGCAAGTTTTCCTATAAATCCTACACATATAAATAAACTATTTCCATTATTCATTTCTTCATATCCTTTAGTTTGTACACCTATTTTAATATGCTTTTCGAATTCTAAGGTATTTATCATATAATCTGGACTAAAATAAAAAAGTCCTCCATTATTAGTCATGTCTACTTCAGTTATTCCTATTATAGATCTTTCTGAGTTTGACCATCTATTATCATATATTGTGATTAATACTTTAGTTCCTAAATTTTTTCTAGTTAATCCTTTTATGCCTCTTCCTATTAATCCCATATGCATAAGATTCATGTTTAATTTTATAATTTTTTTAAAGAGTCTGAGCTTATTAAATTTATGCTACAACTATTTTCTCCGATAACACACATCTGTTCTTCTCTATAATGCCTATATAGTTGTGCTCTTGAAAATATTCCTTCATTATATAATGTTTTAGCATTAACAGTTTTAATTTATTTTGATGGAACAATTATATTTCTTTATCTACGTCTATTATCTTTTCTAACTGTTGTCTTGAAGTCATTCTTGGACTATTTGTTATTTTAGCTAGCACACTATTTGGCTTAGTTGGTTTAGTTATTTTAGCTTCTTTTAATTTTTTTTGAGGGGTTATTTCTATCTTTTTTAATTGTTCTATTAATTCTTCTATATTTTTATCTTGATTGTCTTTTTCTTTTTCTTTTTCTAGGTTCTTATTCAGTTCTAATAGTAACAAAATTATAATATTATTTTATTTTATGATTAAAGAGTCTGCTTTTCCTTGAGGTTGATGATCTGATAATCCTTCAAGGTTTGGTTGGATCTGTGCTGCCTTTTATAATATTGTTAGATAAAGCTTATCTTGTAATATATCATTCATGGGAGTATTATATTTTTTATTTTATTAATTTCTTTTTGTACCTCTTGTAATAATAGCCTTATTTTAAGATTTTCTAAATTATCTTTATCTTTATTAATTTAATCTTTGAATTTCTTTTCTAATTCTGTTTGTTGGTTTTTTAGGAAATTAAAATTTAATTCTATTTTATCTAACAGTTTCTTTTGTTTGTTTTGCAGGCCTTCTAATATCTCTAGAGTTTTTAATATTTTGGTATTTTCTTGATGAGTTTTTTCTCCTAGGTTTATTATAAAATCTGTAATTAGGGCTGGACATATTTTGATTTAAACCGAAAAAATTGAAAAACCAAAAAACCGAACTGAAATTTAATTTTGGTTTGGTTTTTTGATTTTTCGGATTGGTTTCGGTTTCAAATTTTAGAAATTTGGTTAAACGGTTTGGTTTTTCGATTTATGAAAAAAAAATTTGGATAAACCGAAAAAACTGAAATTATATAAATAATATATTATAATATATATATATAATTTAATATATATGTAAATATACTAAAAATATAATATAATATGATATAACATATAAATATATAAGTTATAATCATTTGGTAACCCTAAATCCTAATATACTATTTTAGTTTAGATCCTAACATTAACGTGAAGGCTGCAGCAGCGCTCAACCATCCTCAGTTTGTTAATTCATTTGAAATTTCAACATGGCCAACGACAGTCATTTGCTCAGTTCATTTGCTTAGTTCGTCACTGTCATCGATAGTCGCTGCCGAGTGCGGCCACTGCCATCACACCAACGTCGATGACTCAGCGAAGTCGATATTTATGGTTATTTCATGCATGTTGAATTAATTATATTTGGAAATGAAAATAGGTTTGAAGAAAAGATTATTTTTCTAGAAAAATCGCCAATTTTAAATGATCACTACTTTAATCTTTAAAACTGAAATAAAAATCCAAAATAATTGAACCGAATTTGTAGAAACCAAATCAAACCGAAATAATTTTGGTTTGGTTATGGTTTTCATTTTCGTCAATCCGAAAATAAAAAAACCAAACCTATATTCAACAATCAAATCGAACAAACCAAATGCCCACCCCTATCTGTAATGGTATTTAATTGTGAATTTTCTCCATGTAATGTATGTTTTCCGTTGTTAAAATTACATCTAATAAGAGAATTATCTTTAATACGTCTGTATTTCTTTTTAGCTGGGATTGTTAGATCTAAATATTCTAGCTTCTTTAAATTATCTATTTTTACACTGTTATTCTTCTTTATCCTAACAAGGGTGTATTGTTACTGCACTGTTTTCTAGCTGTTTGTATCTAAAATTTCTATAGTCTATGCAATATCTAATACTTTTCAATTTACACTTTAACAAACTTATATGATTTATGCAATTTACTAAATTTATGAAGTCTGAAATAATAATTGTTTCTGGTAATTCTGTAGTTTCTATTATTTCTATTTGATTTATTAATATTTGTTCTTTTTCCAAAATTTTGTTTCTTAGTCTTATTTCTTTATATAATCTATTATATTATATTCTACTTGTATTTGTCTCGCAAAAGGATGCGTTTTCATGTATTTACCCTAAAGGAATAATTACTTGATTACAACGTCTCCTATAATAGCTTATTCTTTTATTATGATTAGATATGTCAATACTAATTTTCTGTAATTCCCAACTTATTTTACTTAAATATTCTTTGAATAATTTTGATTGTGAAGTTTCTATACATTTTAATAAATGTAAATAAATACTTAAAAATATTTCTAGTTCTTCTTTCTCTACCTTTTGTTTTATTTCTTCGTTTAAAAATCAATATCTTAATCGTATATCGGTAGCAAAAGGATGTTTTTCATTTATTATTATTTCTAGTCTTAAGATGTTTTATTAAATGATATTCTAATTTGGATATTTTAGTAATGAGTTTATCTAAGGTTATAGGGTCTTCTTTTGTAGTATTAAGTCTTTTATATTCTATGTATAACTATACAAATTATTTTCGATCTCTTTTAATGTTTTTGTATTTTTATGTGGTGTATTCATTAAGCCAAATAAAAAGGATACATATCTCTTAAAATCTTATCTACCCAAAACTCGTGGTTAATATGAGATATTTGTTCTCTAACTTCTCTTAATCTATTATCTACCTCTTGTAGTTCAATCCAAACTTCTTCTCTAGATTGTGAAGAGAGATCAAATAATTTAATACTTAATTGCCTATGTTGCAATAAGACTTTGTATAAATTTTTAAGTTGTTCCTTTAAATTTCTCTGAGACCAATAATATTCTGAATCTAATATTATTAAACGTTCGTACGGTCTAGGTTTTCTTTTCTGAGTCTTTGAAAATATATATAATAAGGTCTTCTAGAATCTTACAGCTCTAATACCAATAATAAACAAAATAGGTATAATTATAAACAGAATAGATATAATTATAATAATAATAGATAGACAAGTGGATGTAATATAAACAATTGATTATAATAAAGACAGATATATAATGAATAAACAGGTAGACAACTAATAAATAAATAATAGATAATAACAATAATAATTGACAGGACGGATAGATATAATACATAATCAAAGCTATTAATAAATAGTAACTAGTATTTATATATATAAGCAATATAAATCTAAGAATATATATATATATATATATATATATATATATATATATATGTATATATATATTTATGTTAGGAAGTATATATACAAGAAGTGAATATATGTATATTAAGTATAAGTATATATGTATATTATACTATAAATGTATTCTATATTAGGAATAATAATATATATAATATTAACAAGAATATATATATTATAGTCTTAAATATAGACAAGTTATACTACTTCTAGTAATAATAATAGTAAGCAAGAATATATATTACTTATATATGTATATATATATTCTTTAGTATATGTATTATAATATAATATATCGTAGAATATATAGTTACTATAGACAATTAATATAGCAAGCAAATTATTAAAGCAGATAAGTAATTTTATTAAAGCAGAGTTATCGCGGTTGTGTTTTAATATGATGTAAAGTCCTACTCAGTACTCCCTCCTTCGTTGTCCTTAGTCCAGTGTAAGAGTCCAAGTCATAAAGATCCAAGTATATTTTCTCCAAAAATAAATTATTTTTGTCTTTTTTGATTTTTTGATTTTTTTTAATTAATTTATGCCCTGTTCATCTCTTTCTCTTTAGTTTTAGGTATTTTAGTATTTTTTTTTAATCACATCCCGAGAGAATAACAACAGTCCTTTTTAATCTTCTTCGGACTTTTCAAGTCCCTAGAAATTTACAGATTAATCCATCATTATTGCTAAAACATTGAGAGAATAGCCATATACTGAGGGTATTTTTATAAGTAATTTACAAATTCTTACAAGATCAGAAAGACTGACGAAAAACCGCCGGCAATTCAGATCTTTAATAATAATAAAACATATGTGAAAGAAAATATAAACTTAATTAATTCAAACATAATTTACAAACTTGGGAGAAAAATACAAAGACCTATGTAACTACTACTTACATGTCTTAAGGAAGAAGTGAGGTTCCCCTTTCGGGAGTTCCCTGAAAGTTGACAGCTACCGAAAATGAAGAACTAAGAAAACTTTTCACAATTTTTTTTTTTTTGAAGTAACTTACAAACTTTAGTAACTAATGAACTTAAAGAACTTAAGAAAACTAGAGAACTCTCTTACTCTTAATTTTTTGTTGGTTTTTTTTCTCTCTTTGGTAAATGTTTTGGTCTTCCATAAAGGGGGTATTTATAGGCATTTGTGGACTTCAAATCTTAATTTTTTTGTGGATTTCAAATCTTTTCTTAAAGACTTTAGCAAGACTTTGTCAACTTGGGTAGACCCGGCGGCTAATATCTTTCTTTAATTCTCCTCCGTCCATTTATTTATCTATAAATAACATAAATACCAACCCTTTTAAAAGTAATTACACTCTTTCCCACTTTTTTAATTACTTTACTCTCTCTCCCTATTAAAATACATAACATAGCCTACATATATATATATATCATTCTGTGTATATGTTGGGATTTTTGTAATAAGTTTAGGGTGTTAGGATTTTTTTGTAATATTGAAAACATAAGTTGTGTATTTGTGTAATTTTTAGTTTATTTATCTGATATTGCATACGTCTGTTATTTTGTCTTTTATAGATATCATCATTGCTTATGTATCCAAATTGTGTAAAGCTTTTGAGTCAAACTCCATTCCTAAATCATCATCTGCGTCTGGGTCTTGGAAAAATTGATCCATGGCTGAGTTGTATTCTCGTTCATAGTCGTCACGGTCTCCGTTTGATAATTCCAGTCTTTTTCAGATTCTAGGTGAAGAAATTCTGGATCTTTGCTCTGGTGGTTCTGGATTCATTGCTATTTCGTTAGACAGTTGTTCTGTTAACAACTTTTTTATTGAGTCTGCTACTCTTTTTTCTATATTTCTTTTTTCATTTTTCTTTTTTCTTAATGAAAAACCCTTCTTATTTTGAGAAGAACTTCCTTCATCTGTTTTCTGAGTACCTGTGTTTTTAAAACTAGTTGGGAGTATTCTCCCTACACTTTTTGGCAAAGTGTCAGCCATCAACGAATTTGATGAGTTTTTACCAGCTACCGTTTGAGCTGGACTAGCTGTATCATTACCCTAAACAGTGGGTCTTGCTGCATTCATTGGGGAATGCACACCCATTAACAGATTTGAGAAATCTTTATCAGCTACCGTTTGAACTGGACTAGCTGTATCATTACCCGATACAATGGGTTTTTCCATTTTTAAAGAAGATAGAGAACTCTTTGGCTGGGTCTCATAAATTGGCTGAGTCTGCTGTGAAAGTTCAAAATGAAAAATTTTTATACGGTCTTGTAAAATATTTATATGTTCTAACATTTGTCTTTTTTCTTTACAAGGCTTTCATTATCTTGTCTTAAAACTTCATTGACTAGATTCAGTGTTTTAAAAGTTTCGGTCATAGAGGAACAATGATCACAAAATATAATTTTATCTGTGTCTTTGTTAATATTATATTGAGGATTTTTTTGTGTTTCTGATCTTAAAGCTGGAGTAATAAAATAATTTGGTCCCAGATTTCTCCGGGCATAGTCTAGAGTCTCTAAAAGGTCATAAAAACCTTTAGAAAGAGGTGTTCTATAATATTTTATGGTGTCCATTACCTCTATCCAAGTCTGGAACACTCCTTGTTGCTGTCCTCTGAGAACAACATAAAATTTAAACCCGTTAATAGTATTTTTCTCAGTAAAATAATAATTTAAAGCATTTAGAACAAAAATAAAATAACCATTGTCTCTTCTATTATATGCTATCCATAAATTGTCTAGTAGAAATATCTGCGGCTTATCCACTTGTACTTTCGACTTTCGTCTGAGAGTTAAGTTGGGTGGTTCGTAACATACTAATTTGTGAGGTTCAAAAATTATTCTCTCTAATTTTGGCTGTTCTAGAATCGTAAGTGGTCTGAAATAATTATTGCTCATTAGTGTCTTTAGATAGTCTTGGGATGATGAGGCTTCTGCCTTACCTTTTTCTTTTCCTGTATTCATACTGAAACAAAAATCATTAGTTGTCTTCTTTAATTATTCTACTTAGTTGATCTGCTAAGTTATTATCTTTTCCTTTAATATGTTCTAAAATAATATTATAGATTGAAGTAGAATCTAGGAAATTTAACCATATACTTTTACTACTATTCCTATCTTTTATTTTCTGATAAAATTTTACTATAGCTTCACCGTCTGTTCTTACTAGTATTTCGGGCTTATTTAATATATAAAGTTTAAAACTATTCAAATCGTAAATTACTGCTAATGTCTCCGCATCTATGCTATTTAATTTCCCTTTTATTTATATTTTCCACTTGAATAAACACAATTTTTTTCATCCTTTTTATCACTATATTTGTTAGGCTTTGCTTTTAATACTGCTCCCCGTCCTTGAAGGCTTCAATCTGTCTCAACTATTAAATAATCTGTTTCTAATGGTAACGTTAAGTTTGGGATGTCTTGTATCATGCTTTTAAGTTGTTGGACTAATTTTATGTCTTCAGTATTAAAAGATTTTTGACCTGTCGATCCTGTTTTAGAGTATAGTGGTCTTGCTACTTCAACTAAGTATTTCATAAAAGCTCTAGCATAATTTAAAAGTCCTAAAAATTTTTGTAAATCTTTAGTCTAGTCTAATTTATCTGGCATTTCTAAGACTTTTTAGCTATGTGTGGTTATAATTTTATCCTACCATCTCCAATAACTACTCCTAAAAAATTAATACTATTTTTACATAATTTCATTTTCTTTCTACTTATTATTATTTCACTATCTACAAATAATTTTAAAACTTGTTGTAAATGTCCTAAATGTTCTTTTATATTATTACTAAAAACAAAAAAATCATCTACATAAACCAATACAAAAATTTTTATAATCTCTAAAAATACTATCCATTTTTCTTTGAAAAATTGGAGGAGCCGTCTTTAATCCGAACGGCATGATGAGCCATTCAAAATGTCCTTCTGGACATGTGAAAGCTGTCCATTCAAAACTATCTTCATGCATTTTAATCTGCCAATATCCAGATTTACAATCAAATTTCCTAAATACTTTTCTTCCTTGTATTCTATTTATTAATTTTGTTTTGTCTGGTAACTTATATCCATCCATTACTATATATCATTTAGTCTTTTGTAATTTATTACCATTCTAGCTTTTCCTCTTATTATTTCACTATCGTTTCTTACTATGAAAGCTGCTGATCTATGTCTTGATGTGGATCTTCTAATTATTCCTAATTCTAGTAGTTCTTTTATTTGTATTTTAAAGTCTTTAAGGTCTTCATTTGTAGCTTCTATAGATGCTGTTTTTATAGTATATTCTGGATTAATTATTTTTAATTTGCAGGTAATTTGATCGGAGTCTCAATGTTGCAAGGGCTTTTCTCCAATTATTTCTAGCTTATCTAGGATTTGTATTATTTTTCTAAGTCTTTTTAATCTTTTATTAACGTCTTATTACAACATAGGAAATTAAGTATTAAATTATTTGAACTCTCTCCACAATCTAGAGAAGAAGTTTGGACTGAACTACAAGAGGTAGATAATAGATTAAGGGAAGTTACATAACAAATATTTTATAGTAACCACGAGCTTTGGGTAGATAAGATTTTAAGCGATATGTATGCTTTTTATTTGGCTTAATGAATACACCACATAAAAATACAAAAACATTAAAAGAAATCGAAAATAATTTGTATAGTTATACATAGAATATAAAAGACTTAATACTACAAAAGAAGATCCTATAACCTTAGATAAACTAATTACTACAGTATCCGAATTATAATATCATTGAATAAAATATCTTAAGACTAGAAATAATAATAAATGAAAAAACATCCTTTTGCTACCGATATATGATTAAGATATTGATTTTTAAACGAAGAAATAAAATAAAAGGCAGAGAAAGAAGAACTAGAAATATTTTTAAGTATTTATTTACATTTATTAAAATGTATAGACATTCCACAATAGAATTATTCAAAGAATATTTAAGTGAAATAAGTTGGGAATTATAGAGAATTAGTATTAACATATCTAATCATAATAAAAGAATAAAATATTATAGGAGACGTTGTAATCAAGTAATTATTTCTTTAGGATAAAAATACATGAAAACGCATCCTTTTGCGAGACAAATACAAGGAGAATATAATAAAATAGATTATATAAGGAAATAAGACTAAGAAACGAAATTTTGGAAAAAGAACAAATATTAATAAATCAAATAGAAATAATAGAAACTACAGAATTACCAGAAGCAATTATTATTTCAGACTTCATAAATTTAGTAAATTGCATAAATCATATAAGTTTGTTAAAGTGTAAATTGAAAAGTATTAGATATTGTATAGACTATAGAAATTTTAGAATACAAACAGCTAGAAAACAGTGCAGTAACAATACACCCTTGTTAGGATAAAGAAGAATAATAGTGTAAAAATAGATAATTTAAACAAGTTAGAATATTTAGATCTAACAATACCAGCTGAAAAGAAATACAGACGTTTTAAAGATAGTTCTCTTATTAGATTTAATTTTAACAACGGAGAACATACATTGTATCGAGAAAATCCACAATTAAATACACTACAGATTTTATAATAAACCTAGGAGAAAAACTCAACAAGAAAATAACAAAATATTAAAAACTCTAGAGATATTAGAAGACCTGCAAAACAAACAAAAGAAATTATTAGATAAAATAGAATTAAATTTTGATTTCCTAAAAAACCAACAAACAGAATTAGAAAAGAAATTCAAAGATTTAATTAATAAAAATAAAGATAATTTAAAAAATCTTGAAATAAGGCTAGCATTACAAGAAGTACAAAAAGAAATTAATAAAATAAAAAATATAATACTCCCATGAATGATATACTACAAGATAAATTTTATCTAGCAATATTACAAAAGGTAGCACAGATTCAACCAAATTCCGAAGGATTATCAGATCATCAACCTCAAGAAAAAGAAGACTCTTTAATCATAAAATAAAATAATATTATAATTTTGTTACTATTAGAACTGAATAAAAACCTAGAAAAAGAAAAAGAAAAAGACAGTCAAGATAAAAGTATAGAAGAATTAATAGAACAATTAAGAAAGATAGAAATAACCCCTCAAAAAGAATTAAAAGAAGCTAAAATAACTAAACCAACTAAGCCAAAAGCATGGACCTTTTTTCAGCATCCCCAAGTAGACAAAGATCAAGTTTTACTCAAAATAGATTAACTAATAGTTTGCTAGCTAAAATAATAAATAGTCCAAGAATGACTTCAAGACAACAGTTAGAAGAGGTAATAGACGTAGATAAAGAAATATAATTGTTCCAACAAAATAAATTAAAACTGTTAAATGTTAAAACATCATATAATGAAGGAATATTTTCAAGAGCACAACTATATAGGCATTATAGAGAAGAATAAATATGTGTTATCGGAGAAAATAGTTGTAGCATAAATTTAATAAGCTCAGACTCTTTAAAAGAAATTATAAAATTAAACATGAATCTTATGCACATGGGATTAATAGTAATAGGCATAAAAGGATTAACTAGAAAAAATTTAGGAACTAAAGTATTAATCACAATATACGATAATAGATGGTTAGACTCAGAAAGATCTATAATAGGAATAACTGAAGTAGACATGACTAATAATGGAGGACTTTTATATTGCAGTCCAGATTATATGATAAATATCTTAGAATTCGAAAGCATATTAAAATAGATGTACAGACTAAAGGATATGAAGAAATGAATAATGAAAATAATTTACTTATATGTGTAGGATTTATAGGAAAACTTGCCACTAATAGTAGTATAAAGTTTAATCTAAAGATAGATGATGTAGTAAGTTAATGGGAAATAAAGACATTAAATTACTGAAACCCCTAAAAATAAACTCAGAAAAATATGCAAAATTAGAATGGAATTTAGAAAGATTTACTAAGAAAGAAACACTAAAGCCAACCGATCATTTTACGTATATAAACAATAAAAGAAAAGTTTCAGTAAGATTCACAGACTACCAATATACAAATGAAAAAGAAACTGATGAAGAAATTGAAGAATGTGAGAATACTAATTTTATGAATATAGAAATATTAAAAGAAGGTTTTGAAGTAAATAAAGTTATAATAAAAGCAGAAACTCTACATGAAATAAATAGCAATAGCATATTTAAATGCATAAGTTGTAAATTAGGGAACTTAAAATTTGAAGAAATGAAAGAACATTTTATAAAATGTGAATTTAGAATAGATAAATATGGTTATACACGTAAAAAGGAACTAAAAGGTAAAGACGTAGAATCAAATTATAGTATAGGTGAAAGTATAAAGGAATTTATGAAAAGTGCGGCAAGTTCCCCAAGCCCTTTTCAAAGAACAATTGGTATGCAAAACGTACCATTAACAACATGAAATTTACCAAGACATAGAGTATTTAGAACAAACCCAAACACTCTGACAAAACAAGACATAAAACCTAGAGGAAAAAGAATGCTAATAGAAGAACCCATTAGATTACAAGAAGGAAGTAATAAAAGGAAAAATTTTAAACTTGCCAGCCCATGACCCTCTGGCATGGAATCATGTAATAGACATATGAAAAAATATGGTTGTAGCAGACTACATACAACATATACAGGGTAATCAAGAACCCGATGCAGAAATTATGTATAGATATTTAGAAACATTTCTAGGAGAAAGTACTAAAGCACTTTAGGAATCTTATAAAATAATATTTCCACAAGACTTTCAAGAATTAGTTGAACTAGGCTCAAATTCATACAATTTTGTAAACAAAGTACATATTCTACCAACAGGCCAGGATCCCAATAGTGGATTAGTAGTATTACAGCAAAGAGCTTTAATAAATTTAGAACAATTAAGTATTAATCATTGGTAAAGAATTAAAGAATCTTTAAATGATTACTTCTATTATTGTACAATTAGTGGAAAGTCATTTGATCCGATTCTAGGAGCTAAATTATTTAATAGATTACCAGGAATTTTAGGAAGAGAGATAGAAGAAAAATGGTCTAAAAGAGAAGGAGTAATACAAAACCCAAACAACCCATGGTCAATAGGACAAACAATACAACATATAATGGATATATTACAAGAAAAATGTACAAATATATCGGTACAAAAATAATTAAAAAGAAGTGATACAGATTTTTGTAAGACCATATATACTACACAACATTATGACCAAGATTATAAAAAAAAATATAGAAAGGAATATAAAACAGACTATCGTCCTAAGAAGAAATATTATTTAAGAAGATCAGCTGCAAAGAAGCCATACTTAGATAAGAATAAACATGTTAGAAAATATAACACCGATAAAACCTATAAGAATAAATTAAAATATTTTACTTGCGGAAGTATAGAGCATTTAGCAAATACTTGTCCAAAAAGACTCGATAATAGATCTAGGAATGCACAATTAATATAAGATGTAAATGAAAATTTAATAAATGTAGACGGATATATGTCAGATAATGAAAGTATATACTCTATTAGAAGCATGAAAGTGTTTGAAGAAGAAATAAATAAATATGATTCTTCAGACTCTGGAGAAGATGAATTTATAAATGAAATAGGACTAGAAAGAACAAACACAGACTATCACTTAGTCAATAACACAGACTATCACTTAGTTACAGACTATTATGATTTAATAAATTTGATAGAAGAATGTGAACAAGAATTTGAAGAAGGAAAAGGATTAGACAGTAGTCAATGTTGTTTTTGTAAGTGGTTTCCAAGTAAAAATAAAAGCGAAAAATGTAGGAAATATTACAAGGAAGGATGCATAAAATGTATAGAAAAAACCTCATAGATCCTAAAAATTCAAAAATCAGCAAACAATTTAAGTATTTTTCACAAGAAACAACCTGAACCAATAGTTAAAACGCCAGACGATAAAATATTAGAATTAGAAGAAAGACAAAAAATGTTAGAAATGAGAGTTTATAACCTCGAAAAACATAAAGAGGTAATTATAGAATAAAACTTATTAGAAGTACAACAACAACAACAACAACAAACCCAGTGTATTCCCACTTTGTGGGGTCTGGGGGGGGTAAGATGTACGCAGTCCATACCTCTACCTCTGATGAAGGAATGGTATGTAATGAAGAAAATAAAATCAGTTCAGTCAAAGTTTTAGCAAGAATAAAAATTCAAGACTATGAGTTCGAGACTTTAGTTATAGTTTATTCAGGATGTACGAGGAACATTTTAAACAACAGAATTTTACCAGCAAAATTAATTAAAAAATTGCCAAAACCTCAAGAATCCATGCAAATGGACGAAACATATAATACCTATACAGACTATATGCCAAAAGCAAAAATAAGTTTTATTAATACCTGTGAAAAATTCTACCAACCATCATATACACTTAGTGAAATACTAGTTAGAGATTTAAACATAAAAGCAGACTTTGTGTTAGGATTATACTTTATGGTACAAAATAATGAAGGATGTCTAGTTACAAAAATTGGGTAATATTTGCCAGTAATATCACTCACTCACCAGTACAGACACAAACTACTTTAACTAAATATCGTCTTCTTAAGGATAAGCCAGAGGAAAACTTAGATAACTATATAAAACCCAAAATACCACTAGAATGTGATAAAAGAGAAAATTCTACATGTAATGATAGTAAAAAGGCAACAATGTATGAAGAATTACAAGATTTATTAGTAGTAGAAGAAATAGAAAAAGACTATACTTTAATAGAAATGGATACAGAATTATATAACTTTAAGAAGGGTATACAACATATAGGAGTAATAAAAGATCAAAAAGACTTAGAAAAAATAATACAAATCCTAGATAAGCTAGAAATAATTGGAGAAAAGCCCTTGCAACATTGGGACGCCAATCAAATTACCTACAAATTATAAATAATTAATCCAGAATATATTATAAAAAAACATCTATAGAAGCTACAAATGAAGACCTTAAAGACTTTGAAATACAAATAAAAGAGCTACTAGAATTAGAAATAATTAGAAGAGTCATATTAAGACATAGATCAGCAGCTTTCATAGTAAGAAACCATAGTAAAATAATAAGAGGAAAAGCTAGAATGGTAATAAATTACAAAAGAATAAATGATAATACTGTAATGGATGGATATAAGTTACCAGACAAAACAAAATTAATAAATAGAATATAAGGAAGAAAAATATTTAGTAAATTCGATTGTAAATCTGGATATTGGCAGATTAAAATGCATGAAGATAGTATAGAATGGACAACTTTCACATGTCCAGATGGACATTGTGAATGACTGGTCATGCCGTTCGGATTAAAGACGGCTCCTCCAATTTTTCAAAGAAAAATGAATAGTATTTTTAGAGACTATAAAAATTTTGTATTGGTTTATGTAGATGATATTTTAATTTTTAGTAATAATATGAGAGAACATTTAGGACATTTAAAATAAGTATTTAAATTATTTTTAGATAATGAAATAATAATAAGTACAAAGAAAATGAAATTACGTAAAAATAGTATTAGTTTTTTAGGAGTAGTTATTGGAGATGGTAGAATAAAATTACAACCACATATAGCTAAAAAAGTCTTAGAAATGCCAGATAAATTAGACAAGACTAAAGATTTACAAAAAACTTTAGGACTTTTAAATTATGCTAGAGTTTTTATCAAAGACTTAGGTAAAGTAGCAGGATCACTATACTCTAAAACAGGATCGACAGGTCAAAATTTTTTTTATACCAAAGACATAAAATTAGTCCAACAACTTAAAAGAATGATACAAGACATCCCAAACTTAACGTTACCATTAGAAGCAAATTATTTAATAGTCAAGACAGATGGAAGCCTTCAAGGATGGGGAGCAGTATTAAAAGCAAAGCCTAACAAATATATTGATAAAAAGGATGAAAAAATTTGTGATTATTCAAGTGAAAAATATAAAGAAAAGGAAAAATTAAATAGCAAAGATTCGGAGACATTAGCAGTAATTTACGGTTTGAATAGTTTTAAACTTTATATACTAAATAAGCCCGAAATGCTAGTAAGAACAGGTTGAGAAGCTATAGTAAAGTTTTACCAGAAAATAAAAGATAAGAATAGTAGTAAAAGGAGATGGTTAAATTTCCTAAATGCTGCTTCAATCTATAATATTATTTTACAGAATATTAAAGGAAAAAATAATAACTTAGCAGATCAACTAAGTAGAATAATTATAGAAGACAATTAACGATTTTTGTTTTAGTATGAATACAGGAAAAGGAAAAGGCAAGGCAGAAGCCTCATCATTCCAAGACTATCTAAAGACACTAATAAGCAACACTCGTTTCAGACCACTTACAATGCTAGAAAAGTCAAAATTAGATAGAATAATTTTTGGACCCCACAAATTTGTATGTTACAAACCATCCAACTTAACTTTCAGACGAAAGCTGAAAGTACAAGTAGATAAGCCGCAGATATGTCTACTAGACAATTTATGGATAACATATAATAGAAGAAACAATGGTTATTTTATTTCTGTTCTAAATGAATTAATTATTATTTTACTGAGAAAAATACTACTAACAAATTTAATTTTTATGTTTTTCTCAAAGGACAGCAGCAAGGAGTGTTCCAGACTTGAATAGAGGTAATGAACGCCATAAAATATTATAGAACACCTCTTTATATAGATTTTTATGACCTCTCAGAGACTCTAGGCTATGTCCGGAGAAATCTGGGACCAAATTATTTTATTACTCCAGCTTTAAGATCAGAAACACAAAAAAATCCTCAATATAATATTAACAAAGACATAGACAAAATTATATTTTGTGATCATTGTTCCTCTATGACCTAAGCTTTTAAAAGACTGAATCAAGCCAATGAAGTTTTAAGACAAGATAATGAAAATCTTGTAAAAGAAAAAGGACAGATGTTAGAACATATAAGTATTTTACAAGACCGTATAAAAGTCCTTCATTTTGAACTTTTACAACAGACTCAGCCAATTTATGAGACCCAGCTAAAAAGTTCTTCATCTTCTTTAAAAATAGAAAAATCCACTGTATCGGGTAATAATACAGCTAGTCCAGCTTAAATGGTAGCTGGTAAATACTTCTCAAATCCGTTAATGGGTGTGCATTCTCCAAAGAATGCAGCAAGACCCACTGTATCGGGTAATGATACAGCTAGTCCAGTTCAAACGGTAGCTGGTAAAGACTTATCAAATCCGTTGATGGCTGATACTTTGCCAAAAAGTGTAGGGAGAATACTCCCAGCTATTTTTAAACATATAGGTACTCAGACAACATATGAAGGAAGTTTTTCTCAGAATAAGAAGGGTTTTTCACTAAGAAAAAAGAAAAATGAAAAAAGAAATATAGAAAAAATAGTAGTAGACTCAATAAAAAAATTGTTAGCAAAACAATTGCCTAAGGAAATAGCAATGAATCCAGAACCACCAGAGCAAAGACTCAGAATTTCTTTACCTAGAATCGGAAAAAGACTGAGATTATTAGACGGAGACAGTGACGAGTATGAACGAGATTACAACTCAGCCATGGATCAATTTGCCCAAGACCAAACGCAGACGATGACTCAGGAATGGAGTTTGACTTAGAAGCTTTACACAATTTGAATACGTAAGTAATGACGATATATACAAAAGACAAAATAATAGACGTATGCAATATCAAATAAATAAATGGACGGAGGAAAATTAAAGAAAGATATTAGCCATCGGACCCGCCCAAGTTGATAAAGTCTTGCTAAAGTCTTTAGAAAGGATTTGAAGTCCACAAAAAAGTTAAGATTTGAAGTCCACAAATGCCTATAAATACACACCTTTATGGAAGACTTAAACATGTACCAAAGAGAGAAAAAAGCAAGAAAAAATCAAGAGTAAGAGAGTTCTCTAGTTTTCTTAAGTTCTTTAAGTTCCTTAGTTACTAAAGTTTGTAAGTTACTTAAAAAAAAAGGGTGTGTAAAAAGTGTGAAAAGTTTTCTTAGTTCTTCATTTTCGGTAGCTGTCAAATTTCAGGGGACTCCCGAAAGCGAAACCTCACTTCTACCTTAAGACATGTAAGTAGTAGTTACATAGGTCTTTGTATTTTTCCCAAATTTGTAAATTATGTTTGAATTAATTAAGTTTATAGTTTCTTTCACATATGTTTTATTATTATTAAAGATCCGGATCGTTGGCGATTTTCCATCAATTTTTCTGATCTTGTAAAATTTGTAAATTACTTATCAAAATATCCTCAGTATATGGTTATTCTCTCAGTAGTTTAGCAATAACGATGGATTAATCTGTAAATTTCTAGGAACTTGGAAAGTCCGAAGAAGATTAAAAAGGACTGTTGTTATTCTCCCGGGGTGTGATTAAAAAAAATATTGCTAAAATACCTAAAACTGAAGAGAAAGAGATAAACAGGGCATAAATTAAATAAAAAATCAAAAAAAATAAAAATAATTTATTTTTGGAGAAAATATACTTGGATTTTTATGACTTGAACTCTTATACTGGACTAAGGACAACGAAGGAGGGTGTACTAAGTAGGACTTTACATCATATTAAAACACAACCGTGATAACTCTGCTTTAATAAAATTACTTACCTGCTTTAATAATTTGCTTGCTATATTTATCTGTCTATAGTAACTATATAATCTACAATATATTATATTATAATACATATACTAAATAATATATATACATATATAAGCAATATATATTCTTGCTTACTATTATTATTACTAGTAGTAGTATAACTTGTCTGTATATAAGACTATAATATATATATTCTTGTTAATATTATATTTATTATTATTCCTAATATAGAATATATATATAGTTTAATATACATATATACTTATACTTAATATGCATATATTCACTACTTGTATATATACTTACTAACACACACACACACACACAAACACGCAAGCGCGCGCGTACACACACACACACACATATATATATATATATATATATATATATATATATATATATATATACTTAGACTTATATTGCTTATATATATAAATACTAGTTACTATTTATTAATAGCTTTGATTATATATTATATCTATCCGTTCTGTCAATTATTATTGTTATTATCTATTATCTATTTATTATTTGTCTATCTATCTATTTATTATATATCTGTCTTTATTACATCCACTTGTCTTATATATATATTATAGTCTTATATATAGACAAGTTATACTATTACTAGTAATAATAATAGTAAGTAAGAATATATATTACTTATATATGTATATATATATATACTCTTAAGTACATGTATTATAATATAATATATCGAAGATTATATAGTTACTTAGACAGATAAATATAACAAGCAAATTATTATATATATATATATATATATATATATACATATATAAGTAATATATATTCTTGCTTACTATTATTATTACTAGTAGTAGTATAATAATATTACTGGCAAGTATTATTCAATTTTTTGTAACTAGACATCCTCCATTATTTTGTACCATAAAGTTTAATTTTAACACAAAGTCTTCTTTTATATTTAAATCTCTAACTAGTATTTCTCTAAGTGTATATGATGGTTGGTAGAATTTTTCACAGGTATTAATAAAACTTATTTTTGCTTTAGGTATATAGTCTGCATAGGTATTATATGTTCCGTCCATTTGCATGGATTCTTGAGGTTTTGGCAATTTTTTAATTAGTTTTGCTGGTAAAATTCTGCTATTTAAAATGCTCCCTGTACATCCTGAATCAATTATAGCTAAAAACTTGAACTCATAGTCTTGAATTTTTATTCTTGCTAAAACTTTGACTGTACTAATTTTCTTTTCTTCATTACATACCGTTCCTTCAAATGGTATTATCATTGATTTTTTCTGTCTAATTCTATTATTTTCAGCAAATGTAGTTAATAATTGTACTTCTAATAAGTCTTCTTTTGTAATTACCTCTTTATGTTTTTCGAGGTTATAAAATCTCATTTCTAACATTTTTAGTCTTTCTTCTAATTCTTGTATTTCATCGTCTGGTTCTTTAACTATTGGTTCAGGTTGTTTCTTATGAAAATTACTTAAATTGTTTGTTGATTTTTGAATTTTTAGGATCTATAATAGGAATAACTTAAGTAGACATGACTAATAATAGAGGACTTTTTTTTATTGTAGTCCAGATTATATGATAAATACCTTAGAATTCGGAAAGCATATTAAAATAGGTGTACAGACTAAAGAATATGAAGAAATGACTAATGGAAATAATTTACTTATATGTGCAGGATTTATAGAAAAACTTGCCACTAATAATAGTATAAAGTTTAATTTAAAAATAGATGATGTAGTAAATTTAATGGGAAATAAAGATATTAAATTACGAGACCTAGAAAAAATAGCAGGATCATTGTATATAATAGATAGAACACAAAGATGTTTAATAGATAATTTATGGATACGTGTGTGTTTAGTCCAGGATCGATGTAGAAGGATAGGGGTGCCATGACACCCGCACTTCTTGGTTGAAACCCTGCATATTTATGTGTATATCTGTATATATGTATCAATTAACGTATAATTGTTACTCTTGGGTTTTACTCCAGCAGCGCGAGTTCGAATCCAGCTTAGAACTCTCTGCCTTCTCATTAGAAAACAAATTGCGGTTATGCAGAGTAGAACCCTTGACCTCTTTTAACAAAACAATTGATGACACCAACTAGACAAACCTTCATGCTATACTAATCTTTGTTGATATATATAAATTATAGTTTACTCTGCGAATATTGATTTTACTATTTTAAAATATTATACGAAATATACGTTATTACTCAAAACATGGTGACACCCGGAGCACATATTAAATCGATACACTGTCACAATTCCTCTATAAAACTATAGGAGTTGATGAGCACAAGTTGTTGCAACTGGACATATGTGAAGCCAAATTTGTCACCCTTCAAAGACCTGCAAATTAAAGAAAAACAAGAGAGTGATGTATCATGCATATAGAATTGATTAAATTACTCAAGAAAGTACGTAGAGTCCACAACGTAATAAAATAGTAATTACGTTGAAGAAGACTGAGATTTTGATGACGACAACGACACATACGCGTATCTGTACTTCCACAAATAATTTATTACCAAAAAGTTGAAAATCTTGACACTAAGTGCACCTCAACCAAACTTTAAAATATATTATTGCACAATACATGTAAAATAGAAGGAGAAAAAGACCATTCTTGAGCATCGATAAATTTAGAATTTAAACTTCTTCGTTAATTCAATCTTATATTGAACTCATTAGTGTTGCTAGATTTCATCAAATTTAATAGTTACTAAAATTTTTATTGATTGTTACAACACTTTGATCTATACTCTGCGATAGAAGTTATGAATTTAAATGAACTCGACAAAAAATTAGATTTTCTTTTGTCTATATGACATCACTTCAGTCTTACCCATAGATCTTGAATAACCAATGAAGAAACCCTTTGATCATAGGAGAGCTTCTCCCTTAATGGAATAATAAGCCCTACACAACACAAATTTATATCTAACAAGTAAATTTCGAATATGAAATAATTAATTATTCAAAAACAAACCATATATTCAAAAAGCTAAGAGAAGAAGAGTGGAGACCCTTGAACTATGGATCAGTTATTTATTGCACCAGTTAGGGGACAACAACAAAGAAAAAGAGGATGTAATAAGATAACTTTAAAGATAACTTTCATATACTATAAATTTCAAATTATATAAACAAGGCATCAACGTGATATACTTTAACAACTCAAGTTGATGCATCGTTTTCAACACTTTTCCTACTCTTTTATAACTATTCAATTATTTCATATCATTCAATCTTTTTTAATCTATGATTTACCTTCAGTTCTAAGTTGAAAAAGATTTCTCTAAAGATTCAAAGTTAGTTAGGAGACCAATTGTGAACAAAAATCACAAGTTGGAGATTGAAAGTTGCAGATCCCAACTCACTAAGTCAATCCCTTCCATCATTTATTGTCAACCTAACTGCAAACTTGTCCCTCATTTTTATTTTCTAACTGCTCCCTAAGGATTATTTAATTTATAAACATATTGCAAATTTAATTTTTTCCTTTAATTTATATATACTTCATCCGTCTCAAGTTCAGGATTGATCGACTATGTCATGGTTTGAGATTCAAAAGAAAAGGAAAAGAAAACAGCAGGATTATTCTTGCTCATCTGAATGTGGATTTGAGGATCTCATCATAAAGAGAAACTGATAATCTCAGCATTGATGGATACTACAACTTTCCCAATGTTTGACTTATGTTACGAGTGCTAGATACTTCTTTTGTTCACTTTTATCTGGCTCCTTTGATCTTTGCATGTTTCTTAAGTTAAGACACAAAGATTGATATGAGTATTTTATCATATTATCTATCAAAATGGAGAAAATTACATGAGATGACACCCATACTAGATGACGTTGATTTTTAATATCCATAACAAAAGTTTTAAAGACTAGTCTTCCTTCATTTTTATGTATAGTATATGCACATTTTGTCGCTCTACCCCTCAAATGTTTTTCAAACTTTCTATACTCATTTATTTGTTAATTCCTATTTTTTTTTTTTTTCACTTTTTTATTTTTTTCTTGATTTTTATTTCTTTTGTTTTGATTCATTTATCTCAATTTTTATTTTTTTACTTCTTTTTCTCTTTTTTCCTCAAACATTATCTATTTCTTCATTTCTCTTTTTTTTTTCTTTTTTTTTTAAATTTTTTTTTTTTATTTTTTTTTTTTTTTTTTCCCCCCCCCCCCTTTTTTTTCTTAACCTTTATTTTTTTCTTTTTTTTTTCTTTTTTCTATTTTTTTTGTTTTTCCTCAATTTCTATTATATTTTGCTAATAAAAAGAAAGTTGGATAATTTGCAGAGGGATTCTTTCTTTGACATCAAAGTAAATTTAAGGGCATGACTTGTTGTTTGAAAGTCTTTTGGGATAAGTCCTACCTCTGAGACAAAAGTTATAGAACATCTCATAAATCACGACACAATGTGGTAGAGTCAAGTCTTAGTCGTGCGACATAACTTGTTGTTTGAAATTTCTTGAGTTAAGTCTTACCTCTAAGACAAGAGTTATTAGAACATCTCATAAATCAAGACATAATGTGGTAGTGTCAACACTTGCTCATTGGGATGTAACATGTTTTTTTGGAAAGTTCTTTAGCTAACTCTTGTCTTAGAGGCAAGACTAATAGATCTTCTCATAAATCAAGACACAATGTGGTAGTGTCAATTCTTTTCCATGAGGCGTAACTCACGGGCTAAGTCTTGCCTCTAAGATAATAATTATAGAACATTTAATAAATTATGACACGATATGATAGTGTCAACTCTTGCCCATGGGGCGTAACTTGCGATTGAAAGTCTTTGGACTGAGTCATGCCTCTAAGGCAAAAGTTATAGAACATCTTATAAATCAAAACATAAGGTGGTAGTGCCAACTTTTACTCATAGAGCATCACTTGTTGTTTGAAATTCCTTAATCTATAAAACATCTCCTAAATCAAGACACAATGTGGTGGTGTCAACTCTTGTCCATGGGGCATAACTTGTTGTTTAAAAGTCCTTAGGCTAAGTCTTACCTCTAAGACAAGAGTTATAGAGCATCTTATAAGTCAAAACATAATGTGTTCATGTCAACTCTTACCCATGGGGAGTAACTGGCTATTTGAAAGTTCTTGGGTTAAGTTTTGCCTCTAAGACAGGAGTTATAGAATATCTCATAAATTAAAACACAATATGGTAATGTCAACACTTGCCCATGAGGCATAACTTGTTGCTTGAAAGCTCTTGGTCTAAGTCTTGCCTCTATGAGAAGAGTTATAAAACATCTCATAAATCAATACACAATGTGATAGTGACAACTTTTGCCCATGAGACATAACTTGTTGTTTGATGGCCCTTAGGCTACGTCTTGTCTTTAAGTCAAGAGTTATAGAGCATTTCATAAGTAAAAAATACATTGTGGTTGTATTGACTCTTACTCAATGTGTGTAACTTGCTATTTAAAAATCCTTGAGATAAGTCGTGTCTATAAGGCAAGAGTTATAGAACATCTCATAAATCAAGACATAACGTGATGGTGTCAACTCTTGCTCGTGGGGCATAACTTGTTGTTTGAAAGTTCTTGGGCTAAGTCTTACCTCTAAGGTAAGAGTTATAGACCATCTCATAAATCAGCACAATATGATAACATCAACTCTTACCCATGGAATGTAACTTGTTGTTTGAAAGTTCTAAGTCTTGCCTCTAATTTAAGATTTATAGAACATATCGTAAATCAAGATACAATGTGATAGTGTCAACTTTTGCCCATGGAGCGTAACTTATTGTTCGAAAGAAATTGAATAAAATAATAAAAAAAAATAATGATAAAAGTTGTGGGAAAAAGAAAAAAATGAAGTCAAATGTTAAAAAAATAAAATAAAAATCAAAGAAAATAAAAAAGAGAAAAAAAAATACAGAAAGTAAAAAATAGAAGTTAAGAAGAGAAAAGGAAAAAAGGGTTGAGAAAAACTAAAAAAAAAGAGAAAAAAAAGAAAAATTAAAGTAAAATAAAAAAGAGATTTATTTTTAAAAAATAGAGGTTGAGAGGAGAAAAGCAAATAAAAAAAGTAGGAGTTGAGAAAAACTAAACAAAAAGAAAAAAAGAGAAAAATAAAACTTAAAGTGAAATAAAAATAGAAAAATATAGAAGTTGCACGTTAAATAAGTATGAAGTTGTTTAAAAATATTTGAGATATAGAAGGACAAATAGGTAATTGCACTATACATAAAAAAGAAGGAACGTTGGTTTTGTAAGACTTTTTCTCTAGGAGACAAAAGAGTAAAGTCGCCTATTATGAGAGTCATTTATGTAGTTCCATCAAAATGGACATGGAGGTGCGCAATCCAGATTAGTCGGGGTTTGAACAACAGCCACCGAGTAAAAAAAATCGGATTGAGCTAAATTTGAGCGTGTTTTAGTGATACCCGTTCGATCAATTTTTACTAAACTTCAATTTCTTTAGAAAAAAAAACATCATTTCACTTCTGAGCTTGTCCGCTCAACTTACTTTAACACTTTAACTTAACTAATAATTATTTACCCCCATAACAACTTTCAAGTGAATTAAATACAACCTTAAAATCACAATCCCAGTCTCACAACAGAGAGTACACTACACATGCGCCATGTCATTACCATATCATCACAACGTAAGAAATTATAATTTTTTCTTAAAAAAAGTCACACACACTATTTATATATATATTTTTTTAAAAGTAAAAAATGATATATATATATGTAATAAAAAAAATGCTCCCCCCTCCACCATTTTGTTTCTTTTTTAGACCTCCCACCCCACCCCACCCCTCTCTTCCTTTCTCCTCTTCCAGCCCCCACCCCTACAAACACGAAAAATGCGCCCCACCGCTTTTTCTTTGTTGTTCAGATTATTCCCCCCTTTCCCCTTATTTTCTTTCTTCTTCAGACCCCCCTCCCCTCTTTTTGTTTCTCCTCTTCAAGCCTTCACCCTTACCCCCCACCCCTACAAACACTAAAAATGCGCCCCACGCCATCCTACCCTTTTTTCTTTCTTGTTCAGATCATCCTCCCCTCTTTCTCCTCTTCTAGCCCCCACCCCTGTAAACGTGAGAAATGCCCCCACCCCTTTTTTCTTTCTTCTTCAGACCTCCCCCCTACTCTCTTTCTCCTCTTCATCCCCCACCCCTGCATACACGAAAAATGCCCCTCCACCCCTTTTTTCTTTCTTCTTCAAACACGAAAATACCCTCGCCAAGTCAAAAATAGTTTTTTCATTTATTTTACTATTCAAAATTTGTCTTATTAGCGAAAAAAATTCAAAAATGAAAATTAAAAGAAATCTCATTGATGATAAGTGGTTCAAAGATAAAATCATCGGTTTAATTTAATTTTAGTCCAAATTTTGAGGGAGTTGGATTGAAAATTGAGATGGTGTTTAATGGAGGAAAAATCTTAATTTGGTGTCTTCGTAGTTGTTCTTTGATAGTGTTAATGAAGAAAAATGAAAAAAATTGAAGGAGAGTTTGGTGGAGAATGTATTTGAGGTTGTTAATGGAGGAATTTATGGTTGGAGAAAATGAGTGTTGTTGTTGTTGATGTTTTGGAGAAGAAAATGGTGTCCAGTTTTTTTTATTTTTTTTTATATTTAAAATATAATATTAGTGGAATTAATTTTTTTAACAAAATATACGTGCCTTCTTTTTCATGAAAACGCCACGTCAGCATTAGAGGTGAAACTAATTCACTTTAAACTTATTAAGGGGGGGGGGGGGGGGGGGGGGGTAAATAAATGTGTGTTAAGTTAAAGTGCTAAAGTATGTTATGAGGACAAGTTCAAGGGTGAAAGATGACTTTTTTCATTATTTTATTTGTTCTTTCATAAAATTTTAGTACCTAATAAAAATATTTTTCCTTTACTACAACAATATATAACACATATCAAATAGAAAAGTTATTTTTAAACAATATTTTGACCAAAATTTTCATTATTCAATTTAAATTACATAACTACCTAATATTGGTTGGACTAAAATGAACTGAATTATTAAATGAGTAAACAATGCGCAATCCAAACTTAAATGGATTGGGCAAATTATATTTATACAAGTTAATTTTGCTATCTCTGTCGTTGAGGTTCTTAACTGAGTTAAACTACTTGTACAATGGCCTAATCACTAATGTAAAGAATCAAGAGTGGGCATGGTATGACACAGTACGGTATTTGAAACTTCAGTGAGGTAATTTTGGTATTTAGTTTTAAAATATCTTATACCATTACCATACCATATTAATTCGATATAGTTTGGTATTTTGATGCTCGATTTTGGTATTTTGTGGTATGGTAATCGATAATCATAATTTTTTCAACTTCGACAATATATACATAATATAGTATTATTACTTCAACTTTTCAAAAGTACATATGTATAAATATATATTCAAAAGAAAGTATAAATAACTTCTTTTCTTAATCAATTACACAAAAAATGATATTACAGTCAGACAGAGTAGTCATAGAGTGTGTGTGTGTATATATATATGTACATACATAATTTGGTATGATATTCGATATTTCGATATGTCATTTATAATGACATCAAGAATGCAAAGAGATGATATCACATATGATTTAGGAGCCATGAGACACAACTGTTTCATCACGCCACACTAAGACCTCACAAAAAATAGTGCAATCACCCATAAAGATTCATTTAAATCAAATAAGTAAATGATCCACATATCTTTACCTCCATACAAAGTAAATTTCTTACCATCATTGGTATCATCATAAGCAAAAAAGTAGTAGAGAAAGGTGCTGAGATCACTAAGGTGCTGAGATCACTATTCTCATTTAAGGCATGCCAAAAGATAAAGACGTTAGTAGGTAAGAAGAGACATTTTAAGCGCAAAATAACCCTTTCTATCAAGCAACTTCCCAAAGAAATAAAGTGCACCAACGAAGCCATGTTACTAGAATGGTTGAGGAGTCAAATCACTCCATATCAAATAATACTCCCATTGAGTTGGAGTCAAATCACTCCATATTCGTCTCCGGTGTATTAATTCTCATCACCATATTGATCATAATCTCTTGGACCATCATATCCTTCATGGGATTCACCATCATCATGAGCTTCGTTACTTTTCTCAAAATCACTCCAAGAACCCTCATATGGCTCGTCATCACTATACTCATACTTCATGCTGCTACAAGCATAAATACTAATGTCATCTCCACAATAATCCAAAGTTACGAATGACATTCTCCCTCATATCACCTTTTGTTCCTACAAAATTGGAAAACAAGCTAGAAATAAAAGCCTCACATCACTCTTTATATGAACTTTCAACTCATCTTCTATAGCTTTTTTCCCAAATTGATAGTGTTACTAGCTTGCTCAATCAATTCAAGGTTATATATGCTTGTGGATGAATGGATCCTTGTGACTCTTGAAAGAAGGATGACTCAATTAAAAACTAACAGACTTGAATCATGAAAATTACCAACAAAATAAAAGAGAAAAAAACACAAAGAAAATCACAAGAATAAAATCATACTCAAAGAACTTGACAATATTTAGTAAGGTAATTTACTAATTAAAATTAAGATATGGAGCCCAAAAAAAATGGAAAAACTAATAAAAGAAATTAATTTACCAATATTTGGACTAAAAAATTTAATTGGGATGAAATTTGATTCAAATCCATGATGAAACCTTGAAAAAAATATTGAAAATCACGTCTGGCTGGCTGAAAATTTCCTTAAGCTAGCTTTGAAAGGAAAAAGCTACTTTCCAGACCGGCTCAAGAGAAAGTCGTATCATTGGCAGGCTTAACCACGCAACAAGGGTTGGACGCATACAGACGACATGGATAACTGTTATTGGGAGCGACCACTAAATGAGATTGCTGATGTGGGTTAATGCCGACATAGGGTTGACGTATTGAGTGCTGATTGGCTGTTACCATGGGCCTAGACAGTTGGCAGCCACTAATTGACCAGGAATAAAGTGCTAAAATTACCTTTTTTTGGTCAATTTTTTATTTTTTTAAACTTCTTTTGGCCCCACAAACACTTCAACACTTTCTCTTTCTTTTCTTTTTGGATCAAATAACACATTTTAAAGATTCTTCCTCACGAACATATGAATTTCATAAAGAACACTAGAACACAATAAATCTTCAAAATTCATAAAATTTTTTGTTTTAGCTTCAAATCAATGAAATTTTAACCACGTGCTCCTTTCAACACCACAAAAATTCTCAATAATTTTTAGCCTTCAATGTAAAATAAAAATAAATTCATTTTCTTCATCTTTAAGCTTTGAAGAACACCATGAACAAGTGAATATCAAATCTTCATAACTTCTTCATTTTAGCTCTAAATTTCATGAAATTCGAGATTTAAGCTCTCCTTGCTATGAAGAACAAACCTTGATACCTCCCAAGTTCCAATTTAACCAGAATTAACAAACTCGCTTGCAAAATTCTCAAAGTTTCAAAGTTTCAAAGCTTCAACACCCTTCAATGGTAGAATCTTTCCAACAACTCAAAATTGAATGGAATTTTTGGATGTTGACTCAAATAACACCAGAGAACAAGGATATAATGTCAAAAATAATAAATTAAACACAAAAAATGGATTTTTAGGGTGATTTTTGAATAGATCAACACCCAAAATTTAAATTTATGAAAATAAACCTAAACCTAGGCTCTTGATACCAAAATGATAACGATCCTAATTCAACAACTAGAATTGGTATAAAAAATACAGAATCAAACAACAAAATTAAAGGATAGTTAAGAAATAGAGGTAAGAAATGAAGAAAGAAAGACTTAATTGAACAATAACTAAACTAAGGGAGAAAGGAAACTCAATTATGCACGAAAAAATAAATTGAATCCATAATATGATAACTTGATGACCAATCAAATAAAGATGATAACACAAACAATTAGAAAATCCTCCCCAATTACTCGATCTAAGCTAACAATCGAAATTGACCCCAATTACTATCCTAACCTAGAGGAACTACATATCAAGTCTATTCAAGATAACTCAATCATAAAAAATCTAATTATGAAAATGGCTAAAGCAACTTTTTATAGTTATTGCCTTTACAAAAATAGTGTATTATAAAAATAATTCAAAAATGATTATTTTACACATAACCTACAAGGGACCTTCTTGATGGCCCAACTAGCATCTTGATTGCTAATGACCTTGTATTTATTTTTTCACGCGTTCCTCTAGGCTCCAAACTATCATCGATATATGAAGATCCCTTCTAATGTTTTCCAAGATAAATGTGCTCATATCACTAAGTATACACCAACAACGCTAAAAACTATTACAACTAGATGGTTGAATTTTTTTTTAACAAATTTGCCTCATGCGGGTTTAATTTTTCAATTTTAGGGCGGTAAGTTGGGGGGGGGGGGTATTGTGTAGGGAGGAGGGTACTAAGGAAGAATTATATCTAGACGAGACTGAAAAAATGAGCTTGATTTTAGTTTTTGGGGTAATGGATTAATTATCTCCTTTGAGCTAGGAAAAAACATTTGGTTAGAGTGACCTATTTTTGATCCAAAAAAGACATAAAAGTCTTGATCTAAAGACTAATTGCGAATTAACTCTTCTCTAAGAGTCGGTGTATTGAACCTAATCACTTGATGTTAACCAGTTGTAATTATGTCAAGCATCGGTGGATTGAGTTTTTTTGTCGAGTTATTAGAGGATGATGAATAATGATACTATGGATGTGTTTGGCACAAAAGAAAATGTTCTCCACAATTTTTTTTAAATAAAATAAGTGATTTTATTTTCTTTTTTGGTGTTTGATACATAAACATAGATATTATCTCAGAAGTATTAACATATAATTTAGAAAAAAATGATGGAGGCGGGGGGAAGTTAAGGATATGGGGGTGGTGGAGGTGGTGTCTAAGAGGAGTGGGGTACGATGGGTGTGGTATTATCTTTCTATCCTTTTTATCTCTTTTCTTTTCAGAGAAAATTCCAAAAATGATTACAATTTAGACTTAATTGGAGATCTACAAATATAATTTTCTTAATTACAATTCATAACAACAAGTTAGAATAGGAAGGAAGAGACCAAGAGTTAGAAAGGAAGGTGAGAGGTGAGCGAGATATGGAAGAGAGAGGAGGTAGAATGAGTATATGTTGTATTGAGGTTGTATCGCAAATACAACAGGTTCATAACAATAAATACAATTGATTTTTATCAATGAATACAATTGTATCAAGTGTATTAATAAATATAATTTACTGATTTCAACGAATACAATTATATCAAGTGTATTAACGAATGCAATCGTTTCAAGTTGTATCAACAAATACAATTATTTTAATTTTCCTGTTCCCTTTTTATTCACGATTTATCAAAGTGTATCAACAAATACAATTGTATCAAGTGTTATCAAATTACATCAGGTTGTATCAATAAATATAATTGTATCAATTGTGATGTTTCTTGTATATTTGCTATGTATCAACGTATTTGATTATATCTGATAAATTTGTACTAATGTATTCAACTGTATTTTATCCTTGTTATACATTTGTATCATGTGTTGTATATTCTTTCAAAATACAATTGATACAATATTTTACATAGATTCAACTGACAGTATCATGTGTTTTTTTATATATAGATATTATTAATTATATCATACGTATCAATTCAAGAAAAAGAGACTGCATCATGTGTTTTTTTGGATACATAAATACAATTGGTTGTATCAATATGTATCAATTCAAGAAGGAAAAAAAATACAAATATACACATCTGTCAAAGATAATTTGGTAGAACACAATCTATACTATATTAAAAGTGCGAAAGTTCTAAAAATATTGTTTTGAACTTTTACCCTTTATTAAAAATCTCTGCATCAAATAAAATTATTTTTTCACCTTTTTCATATTATTATTTAATTATTTTTGTAATATTTCAAGTGTATATGCACCAAAAATAAGGAAAAGTCCACTAAATGAATCAAAACTTAAAGTATTTACATTCAAATATCCCTTTCCGTATTACTCAATATCCAAGTGGTTGATAAACTTACCCGCATACCTCTCCCTTACCCCCCTCCTAGAGTCTGTAAATGAAATATGCCCTTAATTTAAAAAATAGATCTATGCCTTGAAAGTAGAATGTGATCAAAATAGGCTTTGTGCACTTATTTTGTGCACTATATTTTTTTTTAACGGATTGTAGATACGGCTATTAACAGTGAAAAGTGCACTTTTTTTTGCACTATTCATTTTTTCACATAGTGTACACAAATAGTGCACTATATAAAAAAATGTATAGCGCACTATTTTTGTGCACTATTTTTCTCTCTCTATATAATGCACTAATTTTGTGCACTATATTTATAAAAAAGATACAGTGCACTTTAATAGTGTACTATAGTGTTTTAATCTTACCCTAGCTTCCTCTTCTCTCACCGGCCTTCTTTCTAAAACTACGTCAAAATCCGATGGTCCCCTCCTTCTCTCTAAAAAAATCAAAATTTCGTGGTCTCCCACCTTTTCTCTAAAAAAAATCTAAATTCTGATGGTCCTCTCACCCTAGTTTATTCCTCTTGAAAAGAAAAGAGTACATCTGCCCTCAATGACGTGGGGGTCCTTTGATATTCCATAGGTTATTCTTTCCTCTACGGATATAATTGTATAAAAAAAACTTAAAAAGGTTAAGTTTTACTCTATTGTTATTTAAAATTTAATTGCTTAACTTTATTTGATGTTTAACTTTTGCTTAGCAGAAAAAGGCAACTTTCTACTTAGGAGTACAAATATGCAGCCTTAGTATTAGAAAAGGAATTATCATGTGTCCGGGAGAAGCAATGAATATCTGCAAATTGAGCATATAATAATAAAGAATTTAGATTCAGCTAATAATTGATGAGATTTAATGGGTGCTGAACTTAGTTTGCATTCAAAAATGAAATTTGAAGAATTGAAAAAAATGCTACTTTTTGTTTAGAATAAGGAAAAATGCTACTTATTTATATAATTTTCATATAGAAGCAACTAGAAGAAGGATAAAAAGCAGTACCTAAAATATTTACTGGTAAAAGATAATTATTTATATATTTTTAAGATATTCTTACCTAATTCCAAAGGTAAAATTATGTATGCTTGGGTTTTATGATGTTAGTCCTAATGAAATTTGATGTACAGGTCTATATTATGCAGCATATCTTGCATCCTGAGCCCATTGATGGGTCATAACTTACATTACAAGCGATTCACAAGTCGCAAAGTTTGTGTAGTGAATCTTGATTGTAGTGAGACTATGGTTTCAAAAATCATTAATGTGGCATGAATGATTTTTGATAATCCCCCATCAACGCATCATATAGTATATTTCCATGGTGGGGTAATGGTATGTTGTCAGGGTAGGTAAGATATAGCTTCACCATAAGCTCATCATGGCCATGTTTGAGCGGTGGAAGGCCATAAACGCATACTTTCCACCTACCTTTTCGAGAGGTCACTTTGACCCTACAAGATATCAAAATTTGTTTGGACTATAAGTTGAGGGAAATGTTGTGGTATATCTAGATCTAATGCACCATAATTTTGATTGGGATAGGTTTCTTTAAATTCACACTGGCTTCACTCCTGTACCAATGGATTTTTCAGGGACTATTCATCTTAACATATGTGTATTAGTCGAGTATATTTAGCAACAGGTATTTCAACATCCTATTAAAATGACACTCCTAATGATAGGGTTCAGAGGATTACTTGACTATATATGTTGTTGATTCTAGGAGCTATCCTATTCTTGAACACATCGGGGAATTCCTTTAGTCTGCGGTTCTTGTACTTTCTTGTTGATTTCGACCAGATGGGGACCTACATCTGGGGCGACACTATTCTAGCCTATCTTTACTGGTCTTTTGTCAAATATATATTTGTGAAAAAAACTTGAAGGATTTATTCCTCTCCTCCAGATACTTTATCTTATTATGTTAGCTTCAATTTGACTATTCATTAGTTCAGTTAATATTAACTAATATGTAACTTTTAGATATGAACTTGGGAGAGGGTCCTGCCCTTTAAACCAATACCGGGTGGGGATATTGATGAGGATAATCCATTGATGTCATATGGTAGAAAGTGGACGCGAGGGCTTGAGTATGTTACAGTGGCGCACCACACCCTAGTCCTCACGAGAGATCAACTTGATCATTTGACGTCCAAGCAGGTATGTTTTCCTTATGTTCCATCATATTAAGTTACCTTATTATATATAGTGTCGTGTGATGTCGTATTTTTAGTGTATTGTATTGTGATGAGTCATATATTTATGTATTGTACCGTGTGGGCAATATATATCTAGTGTATTGTGTTGTGTTGAGTCATATTTTATGTAACGTGTCGTGTGGGGAAATATTTTTAGTCTATTTTGTTGTGTTGGGCCATATTTTAATGTATTGTTCTGTGTGGGGCAATATGTTTAGTGTATTGTGTTATGTTGAGCCATCTTTTTATGTATTGTGCCATGTGGGGCAATATGTTAAGTGTATTATATTGTGTTGAGCCATATTTTATGTATCGTGACGTGTGAGACAATATGTGTTAGTGTGTTGTTGTGTTGAGCCATATTTTATGTATCGTACCGTATATTAAAACTTATAGTTTAGTGGTACAAGTGAGAGTCCATTAGTCTGCCAGAATTTTATGTCACGATCTATAATTGATCTACTATTATTTTACTTTGCACATTTTGAATAGACGGGCATTCTTACATAATGTTCTTGTAATAATTGCTATTTCGATTTGCTAATACCGTTGCTAGTTTCGCAGCTAGGAGAGGGCTATTTCAATTTGCTAGTTGCTACCATTATTTTGATTTCTTAATAGAGTTTCTACTTTGCACTTTAATATTGACTATTTTGTTTTGATTTAGTTTATGTGGACACCTTATCGTGACATGCTTCATACTTTATCTCCTTGTTGCATAACTGGTGAGCCGATGTGGCGGATGCGGGTGCTAATGTTGTGTTTAAAAGTCATAGAATGGTGCCCAGCAGACAGAGTGATGCAACAGTTTGAGCTTTCATAACACATTCCAGAGGCTTCTCTATGACAACTTGACCATACTATGCATGATGATCGATCCATAGTCAAATAGGATTTTATTTTAGAGCATTACCATTGTATTGATATGTGGATCCATTGGTAACCTAGAGTTATAGAGGTATATGACAATGCCAACTTAGATTCCTATATGGAATGGTATTTGCAACACTATTTGGGCAACCCTACTCTTAGAGGTTCTAGGTATGTCGCAATTGCACCTTCACATGAGGCGATGAGTAAAGGCCTTCAACAAATATGTGAAAAAGCATTAGCATGGATGGAAAGACTAGAGACTAAAGAGTGTGGAGTCAAGGTTGTTGTTGATATTAGAAGGATTTTTGACCAGGAAAATTAGTCCTTTCAGAGGCCTGCAGTTCCAAACAAACATTACTAACAACCAATCGGGATACACGAAGGAAGAAGGGGAGGATGTGGATGTGGTGATGCAGCTGTGCATAGAAGAGGACGTGGTTGTAGACGTAGACATTATGTCTTCATACACGAGGGAGTAGGAGATGTGCCATTAATTCCTACTCCAGAGCTAGAGCCTCATTGTAAAACCTCACAAAATTCTAAGCTTGATTCAGTCCTATAAAAGATAGTAAGAGGTCCCAGACTTAGAAAAATTCAGCTAAGTGTTCATATTTAGAGTTATTTTAGCCTTAGTAAGTTGGCAATCCTTTTTCACAACCCTTATGACCTTTAAATGTCATATTTTAGGTTAATTTATGATCAGGAATATTAGTATGTATTCTTGGACAAGTTTCGGATTTTTTGGACTTCGTTTGAAACACATTTGAAAGATCAAACCAGTAGATTGACGCAATTTCGATGCGCCGCATCATGTATCATGTCGATGAGTATATTTATCCATCTCTCAGTGCAAATTCTAGTGAACCAACGCAGACTCGACGCGACATGTTGGCTATCGCGTCGATGCCAACGACACAGCACGTCAGTCTGCGCGTCGCTAAATCAGTTTTCAGTCATTAAAAAGCCGCGTCCTCAGGGGTAATTGGGTTTTTTTCCACCTTTGTAAGCCCCCCAAAACACAAAATTAAGCCTCTTTAAAGGCAAAATCCATTCATCTTTCTCAAAATTTCTCAAGAAGAAAACCCTAGGATCTCTAATTCAAGATTCAGCCTTCAAGAACACTCCACCATTCTTCGCAAATTTGAATACCACGGTATGTGAAGTGTTCATCCAAGAGTTTCCTTCCACCCTTGGAGTTCAAGAAACTCTTTCTAAATACAAGTTAATTGATTTCATGGATTTCATGTTGGATCTTGAATGTATTAATGATTATGATATTAATGGTGATCTAATTCCATGATTTGTCCCAAGTTTCATGCAAACTAGTTTAATTGTGAATTGAATTTTCTAAACTACATGTTAAACACTTGAATTGCAAGTTGAATATAGAACCCATAATATTACTACATGTTTATTGATATGTGAAATATCCATGCTCCCTAAGTGTTTGTCAAAATGCTTATGTGATTAGACTAGTCCAAGCATAACATGTTATTATGTGATTTCAATCAAGCACAAGTTCAAGTATAACAAGTGTTTGACCAAAAAGGTCTAAGTGAATGTATTATTAGCAAGCTAGTACCATTATGCTATTAAAGTCATGCAGTGATTTACTTTTCATGTTATCGAGTCCTGGGGGTATTTAATACCCGATAATTTAGCTATTTACCTAGAACCATTATCAGTTGTAGAATAATCTTAGTCATGTCATGATCAGTAGTACTCTTAGTCAGTTACAAAACTCAGGAAAAACTCAGTAGACTCAGTATCATTCCAGTCCAGTTTATAATCTAGTTCAAACCTCAATAAATTTAGTCAGTTAATAGAATTCAGTAGTGTTTCGTCAGTCAATGAAACTCAATGAACTCAGTTCAGTTCAGTTAGATAGTATAATTAGTAGCAGTTCAGTTAAGCCTAGTATGAACTAGAAATTAGTTCAGTGTCTATTCAGTTGGGAGTAGGATTCAGCACCGAGCTAACCCAGGGATGGGGGAATTCCTGCCAGCAGAGGGTTTGACCCTTAGTAGCAATCCCTGCATTACAGAATCACATAGCCAACATAGGTTGAGATATCTTCTTGCTAGAATAGGGTTGATACATCTCATATGAGTTTTCCTGTGAGCGAAGATTGACGAAAGAGCTTCCTATCAAAGAGGGTTAAATCACAGTTGTCTTTACCCGTGGCATGGTACTGGCACCCTTCCAACTGGGGTTATAGGTTGGACCACAATCTACTCAAAAAAGGGTATGTCGGTTAGATGATTACCTCCCATAATTATAGTTTCAGCTTTCAGAATATAACTAGTTTAGTTCTACATAAATCAGGACTATTAGACACAGTCATTCAGTTTAGTACGAAACTCAAAATAGTTCCACAGAATCAGGACTATCAGATACAGTCTCCCAGTTAACAGTAATACAATATCAGTAAACTTAGATATCAATAAATCAGTAATTTAGAAATCATTATCCAGTGTTATCATGACCTCAGTTACAGTTTACGTATTCATGCATGTACTTTCATTCAGTTATACTCATGTTATTTAGTCAGTATTGTTCATGCACATGCGCCCATGAATCTCATCCTACCTCACTTAGCATACCAGTACATACAAAGTACTGACGTATACCATTCTTTTGCGCTATGATGTCTTATATCATAGGTTTAGACGCATAGGCTCCCGATCATACTTAGCAGCCCAATCTATCAGCAACAGACTAGTGGTGAGTCCTCATAGTTCGAGGACATTATTATTACTTTAGTATCTCAGTTTATTAGTTTTTAGTAGTCGGGGTTAGTTGGGGGTTTGTCCCATCAATCCCAGACAGTAGAAACTTATCAGACTAGAGTATTTCAGACAGATGTATCAGTATTCAGTTTTCAGTACTCAGTACTTATTTACAGTTTTGAACCTTATGAAAAGTTTTTGCCTAATTTCTGCATAATATAGTATTATTATTCAGTTATTGCAGCAGGTATCAATCATGGGTTAGCTTGTGGTCCCTCAGAATTATAAGCACTGTGTAGCGTTCGGGGTACAAACTCGAAGTGTTACACTCCGAAAACGATAGATGATGACCTAGTTGGACATCATGATCCAATTTATTAGCCGCCTTTTCATCCATCATCGTTCATGCTCGGTTGTTCATCCATGCCCGATTCTCATAATGTTTCCACATATGTTGTACGTTTTGGGTTGATGAACCCAACCTACAATCATATTGTGACATGCCTTCTCAAGACTTGACTTGCACTCTACATTTGGATTTTGGATTGATAGAGTTTGGAGATGTGGCGGTTAGTATTAACAATTACTTTGATAATTTTTTATTTTAAGTTTTGATTATCTAATTTTTTTAATAATAAATTATTAATTAGTCTTAGGATTTTCTTTGCACTCCGTCATCCATCTTGGTTCAGACTCCCGACATGGTTTCCCAATCTACGCCTCACGTAGTGCATGAGGGGATGAGACCCCAGGATAATATTTAGTAAATACAAGGATATATCAATTGTGTTGTTTTTAATATATAATTTTTATTTGGATACTTACTATATTATTACTCTTAGATTCATGATTTGGTTTACGGGTGTCAAGTGGGCCGGCCCAACCCGGCCCGGTAAGCCCTAGGGCTTTAGGGGTCCGGGTCTCGGGCCGATTATTTTTGTAAAATGGGCCCAGCTAACCCGGACCGAACCAACCCAGTCCAGGCCCACCGGTTACCCGGTTTGGATACCTTTTTTTTTTAAAAAAATATTTTGGGCCAAACTAGCCGTTGGCCCAACGGCTATATAGCCATTTTTGGATCCAAACGGCTAGTTTGGGCCCATTTATTAAAAAAAAAATTAACTTTAAGAAATATTTTTTAATCCCAAAAAAATTCTATAAATACCCTACAACTTCAATTCATTTTTCACACAATTTTTTACTCTCTCAAATCTCATTCTCTCTCAAATCTCAATTCTCAAATATTCAATATATTTAATTTCTTAAAGTGTTCACTTTAATTTTTTAATTTTTCGTTTACAAAGTACGAGCGAAAGTTTCTAAAGTCGCAACCTTCGGATACTTTCAAAATTTGGTATTGTCGTTCCATCTCTTACGTTTAATTTTTATTTATTGTATTAATTGTTTAATATTTAATTTTATTATATTTGTGTATTTTGAATATTTTTAGTTTAATTTAATTTATATTATGGATAAATTAAGAAACCTCGCTACTAAAGGTGTTAAAATTTCTTGTCCCGAAAGCAGTAGTGGTAGTAAATAGCGAATTACTAGTGGTAGAGGTAGTTCAAGTAGTAGATTTACCCGTGTGCCTTCGCCTCCGGTACCACTTGGTACACCTTTTGAGGAAGAAATAGGTGTAGGTGCTCATGATATGGATTATGTAGAAGCTTAGGAAAATTACGGTATAGAAGAAGAAAATGAAGTAGATGCAGTTAATTTAGACGAAGATAATGAAACTATTGCTGAGACACCCGCAGTAGGAGATGCTAACGTTAGATCTAAATCGGTTAATCTCCCTCACCGTCCTCCCAGTGCCCCAAGACCTCATAAAAGAACTAGTATTGCATGGCAATTTTTTGAACGTATATCAGATATTGAGGTGCAATGCAATATTTGTCAACAAATATATAAGTATAGAAGTGGAGGCAAGCAAGGGGGTACGGGTACGTTAATGAGACATATAGCTGAAGATCACAAAAGAGAGTTAAATATTGCACAAG